>NC_056439.1:34657083-34957083 GCF_018296145.1 Oncorhynchus tshawytscha | reverse complement strand
CAGAGGTAACTCTGGGTCTTCCTTTCCTGTGGCGGTCCTCATGAGAGCCTGTTTCATCATAGCGCTTGATGGTTTTTGCGACTGCACTTGAAGAAACTTTCAAAGTTCTTGACATTTTCTGGGTTGACTGACCTTCATGTCTTAAAGTAATGATGGACTGTTGTTTCTCTTTGCTTATTTGAGCTGTTCTTGCCATAATATGGACTTGGTCTTTTATCAAATAGGGCACTATTCTGTATACCACCCCTACCATGTCACAACACAACTGATAGGCACAAACGCATTAAGAAGGAAAGAAATTCCACAAATTAACTGTTAAGAAGGCACATCTGTTAATTGAAATGCACTCTCGGTGACTACCTCATGAAGCTGGTTGAGAGAATGGCATTAGTGTGCAAAGCTGTCATCAAGGCAAAGGGTGGCTACTTTGAAGAATCTCAAATATAAAATATATTTTAATTTGTTTAATACTTTATTGGACACTACATGATTCCATATGTGCTATTTCATAGTTTTGAAAAACCCTTGATTGAGTGTGCGTCCAAACTTTTGACTCGTACTGTATATACTGAATTCGGTCTCTAAGATTACTTTACTGATCCGATCTTTTAAAATGGCTCCAATAAACAAATTCCTGCCACCCTTCCTTCCCCATTAACTCCCTAACGCCAGAACAGACCTTTAACAGATGCAATTACTCACGCAAATATACTAACTGCCTTATCATAACATTTATCCAAGACTGGAACTGAGCATTTCAATAACTCCCAATTCAGTATTTTTTTTCTCCACCCCTACCCCATCCACTATTTTGTTTTGTTGGGAAGCCATGGTTTCATGCAAGCAGACCGTCAAGGGAGAGGATAGCGTGCTTTATCTGTGGTGATGTGGTCACACAGGGCTAGGCTTGCATAATTCTGGGAACTTTCAATAAATTCCTTGGGGTTCCAGGAAACCTGGTTGGAGGTTTCCAGAGTTTCTGCTTGTTCCCTCCTCATTCTAGGATCCCCCAACCAGGACTTTGTGAATACCTGGGAATTTATTGAAAGTTACAGGAATTTTGCAACCCTACACAGAGCTCACCATTAGACCAGGGGTTTGAGGTGTGTTTACTCTCATGTTTGTGTTTAGTACATTGTCCAGACTGGGGTGATTACCATAAGAGTACCATTGTCAGGCTGGGGTGATTACCATAAGAGTACCATTGTCCATAAGAGCAGAATGGGTGTCTGACTGCCTTCTTCTCCATCTCTCCCTTCTCAGAGCAGTGTTGGTACTGTGGTCTTTCTGGGCCGACTATGATCTCCCTCAAACCTAGGATGCTGCTTGTTTTTGTAATAGGAAAAAGTGCTTACAGGTACTGCTTTGACTGGCTCTATAAAGCAAAATTGAGGCTTTTGTGGATATTCATTTGGGCCTTTTGTTGTGTGTTCTTGTCTTGTGAACCACAGACAGAGCAGTGTTTCACTGTGTTAAGGTGTTTCCTCTCACATGGAATACACAGCAGTTCGGTTGTGGCCCTGATAGTGTATGATGAAGATCTGTACAGGATTGAAACAATGGATGCAAACCAGTAAAATCCATCACTAGACAGTGAGAGAGCCTGTGTCGTAACTGTCGCTCTACAATGATGAGTGAGTCAGATAGACAGTGATGAGCTTTGTGGCAGAGCTCCAACTGAAACTCACCTGACTGAATGGATAGACCTCTGTCCCTCAGGATAGGCAGTTTAGTTGCATCTGAAGAAGTTTCATTGTGTAACATGACAAAGTTCTCTTCTCTTCATGTATAGTTGTGGACCAAATTCCAGGGGTGGTCTTATACCATCCCATACATTTTACCTAGGCAATCTTAACAGATAAGTGACGTGAATTACATCATGTCCTCTAATAAAACAGTCTGTTCCATTTCAAATCCTTGTGTATTGTTATGATTGGAACACACACTGACTTTTTCCCCACTGTGAGATTTGTAGAAGTAATGCTTCATTGCCGTGTTTGCAGACTAGCAGACCAGACGTGTGTGTGTGTGTGTGTGTGTGTGTGTGTGTGTGTGTGTGTGTGTGTGTGTGTGTGTGTGTGTGTGTGTGTGTGTGTGTGTGTGTGTGTGTGTGTGTGTGTGTGTGTGTGTGTGTGTGTGTGTGTGTGTGTGTGTGTGTGTGTGTGTGTGCGTGCGTGCGTGCCGTTCTCCGTGGGAGGTCAGGGAAGTCTGAGAATGTTTACCTGCTTGTGTCTCCTGGCACTGAATTATTTGTAATTATTAAATGAAGGGTTTGATATTTAGGGTTCTTTGAATGTCTGGGCTCTGAAGTAAACAGTGTGTGGACTGCTGCATTCCAGTTGCTGTTTGTTCAGCACATTAAGCAGATAAGGAACCATAACACATGCTCAAAGCAGCAGTACAGACCTCTCATCAGGCGGCACACCAGACACACACAAACCACCAGCTTACTCAGACGCACGCACACGCAGTAGAAATGTTTTATGTGTATTTGTACTTTAACCTTCATTTCACTTAATTTTTTGTCATGTCTCTTTTGGGATATTGAGGGTTTCAATTCTACATTGTTGCTGGTTTAGTGGCCCCAGTGTTTTAAAATCAAATCTGTTGCAATCAGAGGGCTTTTCCCGGAAGGCCCTGATGTGAAAGACATCATTCTGGTATTACAAAGATGTATTGTTGGATATTACATAGCTGAACAGCCCTCTCCCCCATCTCTCTGTCATAGAAACCCCCAACACATCCATCATACAGGGAAATGCCAGAGCACAGGGAGTTCACGTCTCAACTTCCATTTCTCTTTCATTTTGTTTATTTCCTTTATGGGTTTCCAAATGCACCCTTTCTATCCAGCAGGCTCAAATCCAGCCCTATACAGCCCCCCGAATCCAGTGCTGACTGGCTCTTCCTTCACACTTTACACTATTCACGGACCAGAGCTTTCACCTAGACACCAATACCTCTTCATTTAGCTTACGACCACCTGCACACTGCTTACTCAGTCCGTTGTCACATGCTGCTACAGTAGGTTTTAGTAGTTATTGCGTGGTTTGGCCCTGTCAAGGCTGTTAAACCTCATTCAGAGAAGTCTATTGTCTTCTCGCTACATTTCAGCAGTTATTAGGGCATTACATAAATACAGTATGTTCCTGTTTCTATAGGTTAGCTTTCCTTCTCAGGGAAAAGGGCCTTTGCCTGTGAATGGCATCCATAAACCATGTTTTCAGGACTAATTGTGGAAATTACTGAACAACACAGGAAGTAGACTTGGAGCCTATTTCAATAGCTGTTATTGCAGTATTATGAGTTAGTATTTGTTCCATCATTACAAGGAGTCGGTCTGTAGATCGTTTTGTCTGTCCTCAAAAAAATGATCGATCTTCTCCCTGAATTTACTCTTGTGAGGAATCTTAGTTTGGCTGTGGCATATGCGATCCTCCTGCCCAGTGTGTGTTTTTTTGAATTAGCGGGAGCATCTGGGCATACACTCGCACATATCAAACACACCCCTAATGATCTCTAAATAAGTGTTTGGCTCCTATAAATCACCGGCTCCATAACCCACTGACACACACACACACACACACACTCGCACACACTGCAGAGAAATGGCCCCTTGATTAGTTTCATCAGACGGCAGTACCGTCTGTATTATTGTAGACCTAGCAGTAATTTACCTGGACAACCACTATGGTTTGGTAGAAGTACCGTAGTCTATAGGAGGAGCTGTTGTAAAGAAGATAGTTCACACGTAGCGTTTAAACCTATTTTTCTCAGACACCTTGGAGCAGGATGTCTCGTTGCTTGCAGTGGATCTTGGTGAGAAGGGGAAAGCAAACTGGAGCGAGGCGATGTGGATCAGATTGTTCTGCAAGAAGGGGATGGCTTAAAGTCCTTTTCAGGGTTGTCTAAATCATTCAAATACTTCTATGTTTATCAGTACTGTACACAAACACAATAACTCCTTTTAAATCTCTATTTAAGGTTAATGAGGGCTGTCGGCTGATGGCTCCTAGTCTGTTTCTGGACAGGCAGTTAGGCGTGCAGACCAGCTACGTCTCAGGTCCATGACACATAATAGGCCTTCATGACATCATCAGGTCCTCATAGCACCCGGGAGACTTACTTCTGTCATGAGCTGGGGAGAGAGTGATTTTAGGAGGGGGAGAAGAAGAGCTGGAAGTCTCTCTTTCTCTCTTATCACCCCCATGCTAGCTATGCATTGGCCATCTGACTGGGGATGTAGATAAAGGGCCTCATTGCCAAAATCTTGAACTATCACTTTAAGGGGCGGCAGGGTAGCCTAGTGGTTAGCCAGTGGTAGCCACTGTTCCTAGGCCGTCATTGAAAATAAGAATTTGTTATTAACTGACTTGCCTAGTTAAATAAAGGTAAAATAAAAAGGAAGGAATACAGTCCTTGTATGATCATTTGCCAGATCAGATACTACTTTTCAACAAAAGTGAGAGAACTGTGTGTAACTCAAGACAAACACACACAGAGAGACAGGTGGGTCTAATGTAGAGCAGATCTCCTGATCCCATCTGTCTGTGGGGGAAAATACTGTGCCTGGCCACCTGCAGCATAGCCTGCCGTCTGCTGTGGAGCACCCTGACTCACCGCCCTGCCTGGCGTATGGTGCTGATGTTACGGCTGGCCTGGTGTCAGGTTGTAGCATGCTGTTGGGAGGCTCCGGGCCGTGAGTGATATCAGTGCTGTTAGTCAGCCCTGAGCGAACGAGCATGGAATGGAGCAGTGTGTGTGTGTGTTTGTCATCCTGCCTCTGTTCTGGCCTGGTCCTCTTTGTTGTGGGCCCCATTGTTTATCTTATGTGGTTTCCCTAGTCTCTCTCCAGCCGCTGGTGTGTTTATGGAGCAACACACACACACACAAACACACCTCCCCAAGTGTTAAGTTAGTCAGGGATGTACAGACTAAACGCGTACGTTGAGTGTGAGCCCACCAGGCAAGGAAACGGCTCTCATCTATGGAGAACTGTGTCACTCTCCTTAGACCCCTGTTTGTGTTCAGAGCTCACCTCCTACATGGGAAGTGAACCAATAGAATCTCTATTAATCTTACATGGGAAATAAATAGAGACATATAGTATTAGTGTCCATATAAGCCTAGTTTTTCATATAAGCATTTCAGAGAATGGCCAGTAGAGGTCTATGTGGAGTAAAGGTGTATGGTGGGTGGAAGGGGGGGACTGCAATTCCCTCCGGCCCACAGTTACACCCTTTGTTTTGTTTAATTGAAGATGCAACAGTTGTTTATTTACTTAAGTGAGCTTGCGTGATATTTCATGGTTATATCTTAGACAAGGACTTGATCTCACATTACTGGAATGATAATCACAGCTGTCTATCCAACAGCATGGAGAGGGAGCCTGCCTCCCCACGCCATCCCTCTTTCTCCTCCTCTCTTCCTACCCCTCTCTCTCGTACACACGGGTGGATGCTGGAGTCCCAGTGATCTTTTCCAGATGGTTTACCTCACCGAGCCACTCTCTAACCCTCCTTCATTCTCTACACTTTCTCTCTCTCCCCCTTTCTCTTCTGTGTCCCACTCTGTCTCTCTCACATTCACTTCTCTCTGCTCACTGGCTTGTTAGGGAGACACTTCCTTGGCACAGCAGACTTCCTCCATCTAATCCTATAAAACAGGTTTATTCTGTGGACACTCCGCCTCCCCCCCTCCATTGAGGATTAGGGGCGGTGCATGTGTCTGACTGACTGTGTGTGTGTGCACATGCATCAAATCAAATTGTATTTGTCACATCCGCCAAACACCACTGGTAAGCGTGTCTTTGCATACTTGTGTGTGTCAGCCCCTAGTGCTTACCGTGCAGCCTAGTGCTTACCGTGCAGCCTAGTGCTTACTGTGTGTCTCTCTCTGTCTGTCTGTCTGTCTGAGACTGATCAACAACTACAGGAAGCATTTGGTTGCAGTCATTGCAGCTAAAGGTGGCACAACCAGTTATTGAGTGTAAGGGGGAAATTATTTTTTCACACAGGGGAATTGGGTGTTACTTATTTTATTTATTTAATAAAAAATGATGCATCTTTTTGGGGGTAAACTCAGGTTTCGGTTGAAGATCATAACATTCAGTATCAAAAATAGAGAATCAGAGAGGGGGCAAACTTTTTGGCACTGTATGTCTGGAACGGTCCTCCCTCCCACACACCTGTCCGGTCCTCTCCTCCCTTCCTTTCCCTTCACCTGTCCTGTCCTCTCCTCCCTTCCCCTCACCTGTCCTCTCCTTCCTTCCCCTCACCTGTCCTCTCCTCTCTCTGGTCCTGTTGTGAAAAAAACAGACAGCAGCCGCGAGTGACAGACAGTTATCATTTGGTCCATGCTCTGTTGCACACTTATGTCACATGTAGAGCTTGTTTTTGTATTTGCACTGTGTTATCCCATTATTAATGCAATGGCTTAGCATGGTTTGCTTCTTCATATTGACCGTTTTACACTGGTAACTAAGGTAAAGGTGGTGAAATGACTATGGTAAAGATCACAGGTTGTAAATGCTTTGTACCTGTCCACTGCCTGCCTGTCCCTGTTGATCTGACTGTTTGTCTACCCTTACAGGGTGCCCTGAGCAGTGAGCGGGACTATGAGAGTGTGGTGCTGATGAATATGAGACAAGCATCAGAGAGACAGAGACTCATAGAGGAGATGCAGAGAGAGGACGAGGAGGATGCAGCATAGTACCAGCCCAGATCCAGTCTCAGACCGGGATTCAATCCAAGGTGTGTTTTCTGTAAGCGTGCGGTGCTTGACATTTGAAGGTCATTTGCGATCTCCGCGCTTCAATGTACCTTTGAATGAATCCTGGTCCCAGACCCAGTCCAGGTCTTCCCATCCACAAGTAAACTACAGTTTACTATACACCTGATGCTTTAGTTTCATAAAGCACATCTCATCTGTGTTTAAAAATAATAAAAAAACATCTGTTGAATAAACATATATTTTAAAGAACGGGTGTGTTTCTGGTTTGTCATTTACTGAATTACTACCAGCTACTATTCTAATGTAAACTCAACCAGTGTACTTTTTCATCCAAACCACTTGTAAGATGAACAGGGGAACAAGAAGTTTATACTAACAAGGAATGTTATCATAACGTATTGCAAAAGACCCCAAAGAGATGGGCCATCCAACATCTAAATGGTGCAATCATGTAATTTGCATCTGTCAGTATCACTTTCTCAAACTGTAAAACGTTAGGGTAATGAACAATCTTTGCAGCAAAGAGACTGAGTCGTTTCCCTTTAATGCAATTTGAAGTTGTCTTCCAACAGTGTAAACCACAGACCATGTGAAAAGAAGATGGGGAAATCATGGCTATTACATGTTTAACTGTCAATCAGCCTGGGATAGGAGTGGTAGTACTGTAGGCATGTTTTCAAGGGAATGTTTGTGGGCCCACGTGATGAAATGGGAATATACTCTAGAGGCCCTTTATTACAGCAGTGGTGGTTATGATTGTTTTGAGTTTTGTTTATCGGAGGTACTGTACATCTTCAAGGCTGATACTTGATCTGAAGACTTTAGTACCACCCTGCACTTAACTTTTACATTGTAGTTAGCTTTCAAAATATGCCTATTCTAAGTGCGATTCACCCTCGTCTCCTCTGTCATCCTGTCTACTGGTTGTGCTACAATAAATACATCTGTTCCTTGAAAGTATCATGAAGAGATAATCTGATGACTAGTTGGTCATCCTAGTGAAAACTGAACTGAAAATCAAATGTACACGTCCCGTAAGTCGTTGGCATTCATGAAAGATATATTCATACAGTATCATGACCGTTCCTCTCTTGCCTGAATGTTGTGGTTTCAGATGAGTTTCCCAACAGAGGCTGTTAAAGGAGTTGCTCATGGAGGAAGAGGTCTCCTGATGTCACAGCCGAATGCTGGGATGTCTGGGCCACTTCCATTTAGGACCTGACACACTGAGCTAGGCTACAGTCACTCTGACCAGAGAAACAAACATTTGTAACAGTGTCCTCTCCATGGGACATCCAAAAACAAAATAGATGTATGTTGTCCCTCAGGGGACTATGGTATAATGTAGTCTTCCTGGGGCTGTGTGAAGTTTCTTCCTGTCATCGTGTTATTTTGGAGACTCATAGCCAGCTGGTTGGTCCAACCCAGTGATCCATCTCCCCGGCACTCCCAGCCTGCCGCAGCTCTCTTACACAACGGCCAGCTGTGGTGTGGTGTGAGCCATCGTGTCCCTACACTTCTCTCCCCACACTCTCCTCTCCTTCTGCAATATACACTAATCAGATGGTTCTATTTATGCATTTGATGGACGGCCTGTCATACCCGAGAGAAAAAAGCTGAACATTGAGTCCAAATTACAAGAGGGAATACAATTACAGTTCCAGGAACATATCCTGACTGTGCCCAGTGCCAGCGGATTGTGCTGCATGCAAATGAAACAGGAAGCTGTGGCGTCCCAACAAAAGCCATTCAATCAACAGGAGAAGCCTCCGGCGGCATCTTCACAGCATCCTCTTCCTCAGATCCTCTGTCCGTGTGGAAGCTGGCAGCTTCTCAGATGCCAGCAGAACCTGGAACCGACCACAGTTGCGCCCGCATGGAGAAATTAGGGGCCCTTTTGATATTTAGGTGTAAATTGTGGCCAAGTCACGGCAGCAGGCCTGGCGAAGGCTTGGTGATCTGGGGTTAGCCTCAGACATGCGCTGGCAGCCCAGAGACTAATGAAACCACCCAGTAGCAGCAGAAGCGCTGGCTCAGATGGTCTCCACCAGGCATGCCTGCAGCACACTCGTCACACTTACAGGACCCGACTAACTTCCCCCTATGTACTGAGGTCTCACTGGCCCACTTTGAGAGTCTAAAAACCACTGCAGACGTGCCATATTTCCCCTCAACCTGAGGCGTGAAGGCACAGTTCCAATGGCTTGTTTAGAGCTTCTTTTTTTTCAGAGAGCATGACACATTTGTCCAACAAATGTAATGCTTACCATATTGTACTGACAGATGGCAGACAGGGAGATCAGACTTCCAACCTGTCCTTTTAAGTATACTCTACCTCCTTGAGAGTTGGGACATGCCACGGAACAAATATCAAATCACCTTTATTATAATTTCTTCACATGCATCTAATTATATTACCAATGATATGAAAACTAACATTCTCACACAGCTCCATTTTACACCAACTTTTGACAGTTTTATCTGTCACTTATTTCTTAGTTGTATGTACATATCTACCTCAATTACCTCATAACCCTGTACATTGTACTGGTACCTCTTGTATATAGCCAAGTTATTATTCATTGTGTATTTATTACGTGTTATTACTTTTCTATTTTCTTTCTCTCTGCAATGTTGGGAATGGCCCATAATTAAGCAGTTCACTGTTAAATCGACACCTGTTTACAGAGCATTTGAGAAAATGGAATAGGATTCAGGATAGAGGAATATTTGCTTGGCCTAAAGGCAATGTAAAACTTTGGAACTGATTCAACATCATACTCTTGACATTCAGATTCAGTTAGTAATGGAGTGAACTACATTCCTCTCTGGAATGTACTTTTCTTGACACCGTCCTGTTTCCCTGAAGTCTGTAAACACATTGCTATGATAGATTATGAACAAGCCACTACACACATTAGCTGCTCCATCACATTGGAGTAAGTTTGAATGGGAGTACAAAAGATTTTGGACAAGTAGTGTCATTATACAAATTCACACATTTGCTAACGGGGCAAATAACGATCTGGAGAATTGATCATTTGAAATTCAGTAATCTGCACCCCTTGCTAAAAAATAAATAAATGGAAGACAAAGGACCATTACATCACAAAGAACAGTAGCAAAATGAATGTATAGAATCCATCCTTGATTTTTGATGTAATACGTACAATATAGGTTTTTAGCTCCTGCTCCTCATTGGACAGAACACTACCACCACAACCTTGTGGCCCAAGACACACTATCAGTGTCATTGATCCACAGTCAGGTCACTCAGTCTCCTTGTGCATGCACCACACCAGCGTTTGTCCCACGCCTGTCATCGTCACCATGCGGAAGCCAATCTTCTCCAACTTGTCCAACACCAACCGCGGAGGTTCGTCCACGTGGTACTCCGAGCTGCAAGGGGCAGAAAGTTGAGTTTTTTTCTCAGATGTAAAATGTCAAACTCATTCTGTGAACTCTGTCAGGAGTGCGAACACACGCAGGAGAACTCAGCTAAATGAGCCAGGATTGTGTTTGTGATTATTCCCTCCACACCTTGGTTCATTTCCCAAAAGCACTTGTGGCAGATCCGCAATGACAACACTTCCCTGTTGTTCGATCAGCTCTGCTTGTCTGCTCCCAAACTACAGAGTAACAGCCTATGTCTTGCTCTGGTTCAACTTATACCACTACTACACCATTCTTCCGTCGCTCAGAGGTTTGTCATAATCTTGGCCGTAAGGATGGAGACATACAATGAGATATACTCAACACTCACAAATTGTTCCCCAGCATGGTGGTTTTCCTGGCTCCCAGGTAGTTCATTATTGCTGGGTCAGAGTATACATCTCCTACCATGGTTGGCCCAGTCTCCTGAAAAACAGATATTCAGGTGTGTGCACAAATGCTATGTGCAGAGTGTACAAAACATTAACACATTACTAATATTGATACACAATATTAGGAAGGACCTTTCTTGATACACACAGGAAACGGTTCAGTGTGAAAAACCCAGCAGCGTTGCAGTTCTTGACACAAACCAGTGTGCTCAAAGGCACTTAAATCTTTTGTCTTGCCCATTCACCCTCTGAATGGCACACACACACAATCCATATCTCAAGATTTAAAAATCCTTCTTTAACCTGTCTCCTCCCCTTCATCTGCACTGATTGAAGTGTAATTAACAAGTGACATCAATAAGGGATCATAGCTTTCACCTGGATTCGCCTGGGCAGTTTGTCATGGAACGAGCATCTGTTCTTAATTTTTAAAGAATTTTTAAAGAATTTTTTAAGTTTTGTACACTCTGTTGCATTCTTGAAATACATTGACAAACACCGAAAATATGCATGGCATGCCATCCACAATCTCTATAACAATTTACCAGTTATGCACAGAAATAGGCCTACATACTTTATCTGACTGAGCAGTGAACGTGTTTTTAATTTGGTGTACTGAAGAAAAAGAAACGAGACGCGAGCTGCTATGCACTAGTTCGAATTTGTTTCGCTTCCATGTTTGCAAATGTTACAATGTTGCAAACATGGACATAGCTGATACCTATGTAATAAGCTACACGTCAAAATCGGCGACATTGTTGCAGAGCCTTCCTTTACAAAGTCTTTAGTCTCTATAACATTTCGACGTGCGCGTCAACCGCAAGGATGCAGTCTGTATGCTATGACGGGAAGAGGAATACTAACCAGCCGGATCTGAGTACTAACGAGTACATAGGGCATCCTGGATCTCAACCGTTTAACGGGTAGTCCCCCGGGAATGGATGATAAGATAGTTACTTAAGAGAGACGACAGTGCGCTTTCCAAGTTACACTCGCACTGACAGCTCACAACAGAATGCGGAAACACCCATCGCAATGGACCAATCATAGCTCTCTCAGCTACTTGTCAACAATGCTGGTGCATGCACAGTGCGCGTGCTTGTCCAATATTATAGTAAAAGAAAAAGCTATTAATTTAGGCACACAATATTGCTTATTTTACGCATCAAACTGGACAGAATGTGAACATGTTTTATATTAAAGGCATATCTGATGTCATATGTATGGCTTTTTTGTCAGACCTATTCAAATCAGGGCCACTCATAAATGTAGCAGCACTATTTGTTTAAAGAGTATACACTCCCCTCTGTTTGTATTTGGACAGTAAAACTAACCTTTTTAATTTGCCTCTATACTCCAGATTTTTTTTGTGGATAAAATGTTACAAATGAGGCGAGAGTACAGAATGTCACCTTTATTTGAGGGTATTTTCATATCTGTTTTAACGTTTAGAAAGAACTTTATGCATATAGTCCCCCCATTTTAAGAAGTCATATGTATTTGGACTAGTTCACTTATAGTGTATTAAAGTAGTCAAAAGTTTAGTATTTGGTCCCATAATCCTTGCATGCAATGACGTTATCAAGCTTGTGACTGCAAATTTGTTGGATGCATTTGCAGTTTTTGGTTGTGTGTCAGACGATGTTTTGCCCAATAGGAACTAAATGGTGAATAATATAATGTCATCTTGGAGTCACTTTTATTGTAAATAAGAATAGAAGATGTTTCTGAACACTTCTACATTAAGTTGGATGCCACCATGATTATGGATAATCATGAATGAATCATGAGAAAGTTACAGAGGCACAAAGATCATACCTCACCCAAAATGCTAACCTTCCCTGTTATTGGTAATGGTGAGAGGTTAGCATGTTTTGTTGTAGTAACTTTCTCACTCTATCCGGATTCATTTAGAAGTGTTCAGAAACATCTTATCGGCTCACTTAGAAAGAAAATGACTCCAGTCATCATTCACCATTCAGTTAA
Source organism: Oncorhynchus tshawytscha (assembly GCF_018296145.1). NCBI lineage: Eukaryota > Metazoa > Chordata > Actinopteri > Salmoniformes > Salmonidae > Oncorhynchus > Oncorhynchus tshawytscha. The sequence continues at coordinate 34,944,541 of NC_056439.1, read as the reverse complement.
AATTGGGCAAATCATAACCCAAAACACATACTAAACCTTTGGCTACTTTAATACACTATAGGTAGGGGGGCTGCTTTCATTTCTGAAAAGTGCTTTCATTTCTGAACAGTAAAACATATGTATGATAAATACCCTCAAAGAAAAGCTGACATGCTGTTGTTTTGCCTCACATTCATAATTTAATCTCAAATGTGAACTGTTGGAGTACAGAGCCAAAAGTAAAGAATATGCTTTACGTCCAATCTCCATTGTGTATAGTGGCTTGAATATTTGCCATGTTCATGGTTTTCTCGGTTGGGCTCAGGTTTATCTTTTAATTATGTGGCTTTGAAACTGTCCATTATGTCCACTGAGGTTTCAGCCAAAACACGGATGTGTAGCAATCTTACAAATGAGAAGAGCTTCTTTAGGATACAAGTAAGTTATCTCAAATAACTGACCGAGTTCTTCTGTTTTTTTATTTTTTACCTCTGTCTCTCGTGATTTTTTGCTTTTTTATATTGGGAAACATTCCATGGTCAAACACTCATTATCGCGATAGACTTAGCTGCTTTCAGTATCCCATCACTGTATTGATGAATGGTGACAGTATTTCCAGGTGCTAAGTATGGGCTATTATGTTGCCTTTCCAGTTTTGTTACAAATGACTTTTGGATTCAACCCACATCACGTGTTAATACACAGTCCTATAGTATATACTGTGATTTTGTATGCATGCAGAACTCAACCATATTTTTACAGTCTGGAACTATGATTTCCTTTTCTGAGATTTATTAATTTCCCTTTCAGTGCAGCAAAAAATAATTTGGATTAGTCTTTTGAGGCTGTAGGGGAAATGAAAGACATAACCCATATCCTAACAACAATGGAGGGGACATTGATTAAATCAGCAATATGAATGTAATGTCCTTTTGATGCCAAAGAGGACTTGACAGACAATCAGTTTGGCTTTGAATGTTATGCTCAGTGGGGCTGGTAATTTATAGTGTGATCACAGCTTGATATTGCTCTGATGGGAAGAGATATGGGAGTAAACCAGACCTTACTCATGGTACACAAAACCCATTCCATGCACTTTGATACACCAGAGTTGCAGACAATTTGTTTCTGTGGTTTGGAACACATACTCATTTTGGTTTCTGATTTTATGTGATTCCTGGAAATACATTTTATTAGCATGTGTCACTTGTATGGTACATCAATCACAAATTATAATCTTGCTGTTAAATAACGACTGTCTTTCTCAAGCATAATTTATGTCTTTATCAAATCATGTTTTCTACGCTGCATTACACAGTCATACATACAAACTCTAACAAGCTGATAAGTACAGGCTATGCGTTCCCATTGACACAGGTGGGAGGTTTGGTGAGAAGATTGCCACCTGCTGGCTTTGTAGACCAATGTCACCAGTAGGCTTCTTACCCACTCATCTGCACAAAGGAAGTTAAAAAAAATACATGTAAAAAAGTAAGGGTAGTTTCCCAGAAAGTGTCTTTTTCGTATTTTTATCGCCACCCAAAGAGCACAGGAGACCTGATTCAGGAAAGAAAACAGGAAACCAGTGGAGCTGTCGCTGCTGTACTCCAAAAACAAATGAAATACCACTTCTGCCAAAAAAACACTCTCTTAGAATATATTCCTGGGGCCCTCGGAACGTCCTGTGGTCCTCTGAGGAACTTCCTGATCTAGCTCATCTGCTGTGCATTATTAGAGCCCCGGGTCGCCTTTACAGTGACCTGGAGGGACAGCAGGGCTCATCCCCGGAGCAGCCAACCCAGCCACAGGAAGCAGTTTGCTGCTGTGACAAGGGCCTCTCCTTCACCTCACCACTGAGAATTAGTGATGAGGGGAGATATACTATTTATTGTCTGAAGAGTACTTCCCCACAGACAGCAGTAAGAACACATACTGCCACATGATGGGAAATGCAAGGATGCCCTTGACCCTGTCGGGCTTCAGCAACAGGGAGTTTAATTAATCAAAACAGCCGTTTTATAGTGTTCGGTTATAAGTATTGTATTGAATTAGCTAAACAGCCACTCATACCCAATTTATCATTAGATTGTTATCGCTATGTAAAATAATTGTAATAAATGCCTATTAGAATGCTCCTTCAGATTCCTGCTTTGCCTTGGACCCTAAGATGTCTCCAAATGAAAAGTCACAAGGATTGGATATAGGGAGCACTTCTATAGTTTCCAAACCTACCCTACAGACCTAACACAAAAGAATGTTGTTTCTTTCAGAAGCCTTCACTGATTATTGTTCACCAGTCTAGGGGACATGGAGGAATAGTACTCTTTTGTATGAGTTTAACAGTTCTCTTTAATTGATTTCCTTCATCCTGGCATCTTCCTTTGGACAGAGGTCCCAGCAACCCACAAAAGGTATTGAGCAATGCATGAAGTTAATGGCCGAGGGATTTATTTGCTGTGAGGATTAGTGGGAGAGGACCAGAGACGAAGGTAACATACTAGAATTAGCTGCTAAAGCAATCTCTTTAAATCATGGAAGTATAGTGTGGGCTGGATGAATTATGGAAGACGTACACTAAGTTCTTACAGAAAGAGAAATCAAATAGTAAGCAATAAGAATCGAGCTGCCAGATAAGATATTTAGTTATGGTTGAAACAACTATGTTACCACAAAAATCTATGTGATGATGTTGAATCAACATGGAAAACTCATTGGGTTTGCAAAAAGTCATCAACGTAAGAGAACTTCATATTTACTTCACCCAACTTTTAACCTACATTTTTTTGTTAATTTCACTTTTAATTCACGTTAGTTGACAACTCAACCAAGTGTTAATCAAAATGAAATGTTTAATTGACATCTGTGCCCAGTGGGGAGAGTACATAAGCAGGCAATCCTCCAGATGTATGGTGATACTCCCATAATTGGAGTAAAATAATGGACAATAATACATAGGCTTATATTGACAGCTAATACATACTACAGTTTAAGTCGGAAGTTTACATACACCTTAGCCAAATACATTTAAACTCAGTTTTTCACAATTCCTGATATTTAATCTCAGTAAAAATGCCCTGTTTTTAGGTCAGATAGGATCACCACTTTATTTTAAGAATGTGAAATGTCAGAATAATAGTAGAGAGCTTTTAATTCTTTCATCACATTCCCAGTAGGTCAGAAGTTTACATACAATCAATTAGTATTTGGTAGCATTGCCTTTAAATTGTTTAACTTTGGTCAAATGTTTCGGGTAGCCTTCCACAATCTTCCCACAATAAGTTGGGTGAATTTTGGCCCATTCCTCCTGACAGAGCTTGTGTAACTGAGTCAGGTTTGTAGGCCTCCTTGCTCTCACATGCTTTTCCAGTTCTGCCCACATATTTTCTATAGGGTTGAGGTTATGGCTTTGTGATGGCCACTCCAATACCTTGACTTTGTTGTCCTTAAGCCATTTTGCCCAAAATTTGGACGTATGCTTGGGGTCATTGTCCATTTGGAAGACCCATTTGTGACCAATCTTTAAATTCCTGACTGATGTCTTGAGATGTTGCTTCAATATATCCACCAATTTTTCCTCCCTCATGATGCCATCTATTTTGTGAAGTTCACCAGTCCCTCCTGCAGCAAAGCACCCCCACAACATGATGCTGCCACCCCCATGCTACACGGTTGGGATGGTGTTCTTTGGCTTGCAAGCATCCCCTTTTTCCTCTAAACATGACGATGGTCATTATGGTCAAACAGTTCTATTTTTGTTTCATCAGACCAGAGGACATTTCTCCAAAGAGTACGATCTTTGTCCCCATGTGCAGTTGCAAACCGTAGTCTGGCTTTTTTATGGCGGTTTTGGAACAGTGGATTCTTCCTTGCTGAGCGGCCTTTCAGGTTATGTCTATATAGGACTCATTTTTACTGTGGATAAGGATACTTTTGTACCTGTTTCCTCCAGAATCTTCACAAGGTCCTTTGCTGATGTTCTGGGATTGATTTGCACTTTTCGCACCAAAGTATGCTCATCTCTAGGAGACGGAACGCGTCTCCTTCCTGAGAGGTATGACGGCTGCGTGGTCCCATGGTGTTTATACTTACGCACTATTGTTTGTACAGATGAATGTGGTCCCTTCAGGCGTTTGGAAATTGCTCCCAAGGATGAACCAGACTTGTGGAGGTCTACAATTCTTTTCTGAGGTCTTGGCTGATTTCTTTAGATTTTCCCATGATGACAAGCAAAGTGGCACTGAGTTTGAAGGTAGGCCTTGAAGTACATCCACAGGTACACCTCCAATTGACTGAAATTATGTCAATTAGCCTATCAAAAGCCATGATATAATTTTCTGGAATTTTCCAAGCTGTTTAAAGGCACAGTCAACTTAGTGTATGTAAACTTCTGACCTACTGGAATTGTGATACAGTGAATTATAAGTTAAATAATCTGTTTGTAAACAATTGTTGGAAAAATGACTTGTGTCATGCACAAAGTAGATGTCCTAACCGTCTTACCAAAATTTGAAAAATGTGTTTTAATGACTCCAACCTAAGTTTATGTAAACTTCTGACTTCAACTGTATATACATTTTATATTAGTTTTCTATTCTTGTTTTTTTGTTGTTGTTGTTTTTAGTCCCACCCTACAGCTACCCTCAACCACTCCCATTTATCTCTGAAAACCATCCAGTTTTGATTTCTAATTAAGTGATAATGCCCGAGAGAGAACCCGGTGTTTAGAGGATATATTGGCCCAGTTGTTGTTGAGCCCAAGACGAAGTCAATATATCCTCCAAAATCTGACTTTTAAGGCATTATCACTTTTATACAATGGGTTACTAACATATTCAAATAGTGATTTACATGTTTTAATTAAAAACTTTATTTTGCTGAATTATTTTTACAATTTCATCCTTCCACAAAATATAGTCCCAATACGAATCTAGGGTTGCCACCAAAGTCGGCGGGTCGTTCCTTCTATCGGTTCGGTTGCTAGAGATGCGACCCAGTCATTCATGCTTTTTGTTCTGTTATCTATGGACACAACCCAGTAGTTCGTTCTACATGTTTCATTACCATACTGGCTGGCAACGTTCTTACCCCTTGCTTGCTAGCTAGCCAACTAATAACAGCAAAGTAGCTGCATTTGCATTTGTTTAAGCTGTTTTCTCGTGACATTTATTTGGATACATCCGTAACAATGAGCTAATGATGCGCGAGTTCGCCTGGCATGGAAAATGTGCTCACTCGTCAGGACACTATTGTTCAGAGGAGCTAGCCAACAACACAGCTAACACAATCACTTCAAACTGAAGCTGGAAAGACAGCAAACTAGCTGCACTTCGTTTAGTTTTACCTCTTTGCAATTGACATTTCTTTGTATATATCCATAAAAATGATGCCAGCTGATTCATGATTTCTGAGAAAAGCTGCCTGTCTGTCTCCTCCCAATTCCCGACATGTTCATTACCATGAGACAGCTGGAGATCGAATTTGAATATTGAAACAATGTTGCAAATGTTGGAGTGACAGACAGCAAGGTTTATACAAATCTCTTCTGTTGAAAACAAAATGTTAATCTAAAAGAAATGTGAGATAATGTCTAGATCCTTTTTATAGTAGAGATCAAGATTATAAAGTGCTTGGCTGGGCTGAAGAGACAGTGGATTGCACTTTCAGATGGAACAGAGTAAATAGGCATTTTAACATCATAAATTGAAGATTTAGCTGGTGATAACTTGTGGAATAGACACCGTCTGGAATGTGGTTTTAACCAATCGACATTTGGGATTATACCCGTTGTATAATTAGTATATCGTTCAACTGTGCTGTAATGTTTCACAAAAGTTCTGAACCTTTCTATTCTCATAGTTTCTACAGATTGTAAATTAAAGATTTAATATTTTTACTAGAAGTGTTATTAAAATATTATTAAATAGATTGACTATGGCTTTTCAAGTCACCCAGCAGTGCTTTTTGCAGAGTTCGCTCCAGGTAAATGTTGCAATTCTTGAACATTCCTGAACCTGCAGCCAAACACAAGCTACATATGGGCAGTGCCAAAACAAGTGATCTAATGATTCTGTCTCTTCGCAGCAAATGTGGATGTTGTATCCCCCATATACATGCAGTGCCTTCAGAAAGTATTTAGACCCCTTGACTTTTTGTTACATTATAGCCTTATTCTAAAAATATATATATTTTTAAATCCTCAGAAATCTTTGCACAATACCCCATAATGACAGAGTGAAAACAGGTTTTTAGATTTTTTGCTAATTTATACCTGACAGAGCTTGAGAGGATCTGCTGAGAAGAATGGGAGGAACTACCCAAATACAGGTGTGCCAAGCTTGTTGCGTCATACCCAAGAAGACTCAAGGCTGTAGTCGCTGTCAAAGGTGCTTCAACAAAGTACTGAGAAAAGGGTCTGAATACTTATTAGCAAACATTTCTAAAAACCTGTTTTCAATCTGCCTTTGTTTAACCAGGTAGGCTAGTTGAGAACAAGTTCTCATTTACAACTGCGACCTGGCCAAGATAAGCATAGCAGTGTGAACCGACAACAACAGAGAGTTACACATGGAGTAAACAATTAACAAGTCAATAACACAGAAGAAAAAAAAGTCTATATACATTGTGTGCAAAAGGCATGAGGAGGTAGGCGAATAATGACAATTTAGCAGATTAACACTGGAATGATAAATGATCAGATGGTCATGTGCAGGTAGAGATACTGGTGTGCAAAAGAGCAGAAAAGTAAATAAATAAAAACAGTATGGGGATGAGGTAGGTAAATTGGGTGGGCTATTTACCGATGGACTATGTACAGCTGCAGCGATCGGTTAGCTGCTCAGATAGCAGATGTTTAAAGTTGGTGAGGGAGATAAAAGTCTCCAACTTCAATGATTCCGGTAGACAAGGAGAGCTGGTTCACTCCATCCACTGCCGGCAGCCATGGTGCGGAACTCAAGGGCATACTCAGTGGTGGAGCAACGGCCCTGTCGCAGCTCATATAACAGGTCCCTGGTGTGACGACCTGAAACTGAATGGTCAAACCTCCTTGAAGAGGGCATGGAAACGTGATTGAGGACAGATCAGAACTTTGAGGGGCCCACAGGGCTGTGACCATATCCAGAGCTTGGGAGATAACAAAGTCCACCCTGTCTTTGTCAGAGGTGAAGTCAGCGGGGTGATGGTCTATGAAAAGGTTACATTGGATGAGAAGTCCTGGACATTTCCCTGGGGAGCCGTCGTATTTATTAGGCATGGATATGGGGGAGATGAACGAGAGGAGACTGTGGCACCTGATATCTGGCTAGATGTAGCTGCAGCTCCGCTGAATCCATCTGTTGTTTTTGGTGAGGTAATCTGTAATGAACATGATGGGAGACAGAGAGCTGGTTTCAAGTGCAGGGCGCAGCAGGTGTTTATTTGTAAAGGACCACAGGAGGAGGAAGGTAGCTGGGTCCAGGGGCAGAAGGTCATACACAGAGGGTCCAAAAAGGCAACAGTACAGGCAGGGAAAAGGCTAGTAAAGTCGTCCAGGAGATCAGGCAATAGGTTGATAACAGGAAATGTAATAGGCTAAGGTACAGGCAGGGAATAGGCAAAAGGCATCGTTAGTGATAATGACATACAGGTGTGTGAACAGGTGATCAAAATTCAGGTGATTGGGATCTGGATAGTGAGCTGCATTCAGGGGATCTATGTGAGTGTGAGTTGGAAGCCGACATTACAGTACTATTCTACTATAAAACCCCCAACAGTAAGTTCAGACCCCGACTGAGTTCCTAAATTTTTAAAATAATAATACAGTATTCATACCTATTATTTTGTTATGTTTATTTTTTGGGTCGGGGGGCCTATGGGACCAATTATGTCGCATATGCTTAGGGAAATAATTTTTATAAAATCAATCCTCCTTCATTGGAATACAGTTACGGTATTGGGAATAATGGCTGGCTTAACTACTGTATTTGGAGAACTGGTGAAGGTGTATAGTATCATTCTCTTCCTTCAGAATCTGTTCCCTCAGTATTCTGTGCCTATGTCTGACCACGAGTCTGGTCTGCATTCAGCAGGATTAATTATCAACAGTCTCCTGGCCCGAGGTGGTTCTGGATGCTTCTGAGAGCACAGAGCACTGCTAAGATCCTCTTTATTATTTAAACACAACAGTCCCAGCAACCACTTCCTACTAATTCATTAGTTTGTATTTCCCCTCAAAAGTACAGAATGACGGCGTTGCTTCGCAGAAGGCAATTATTAAACAGAAAGGACACATTTTAAAGCAAGACAAATTTTTTGCAATGATAGTTTGAAAAAAAGGGAAAATTAAACAAAAAATCGGCCAAACAATTATGGACAAGTAAACATTTCCCTTTCCTTAATTGCCTTAAAATCACAAGAAATTTTAATTTAGAGAACAGTTGGTTTCCTTGAAGGCTAGGAAGTGGACTCAGTCTGTCCTCCACATTTGACAGTTGAGGATTGTGAATGGGTGTTAGTATAATACATTTAACAAGCTGATTAGCCTGAAGTACCTCTTCAACACCTCAGCATGCCCAAGAGGAGATAAAAAAACAAGTGCCACTAAGTGGTGAAGTCTTAGTTACCTAGCCACCACAGGATATTGGCATTGGGCTTCAGTTTGTTGAAGACAGGAAAAAATTGCTTCTCATAGGAAGCCTTTGATTCAGGAAATACCAGGGAGCACATGACCGTTTGACAGGTGTGTGTTGACAGCGGGAAACGGTCCATGCCTCTCAGCCTCTTGGTGAAGTTCTGACCCTGTAGCGCTCTAGTTTAGCTTCTCCTCCATCAAGGAGCAGATGAGACAGAGGGACAGAGGAGGAAGCCCGTCAACCTGGACACAAATTGCTGGGGTTTACATCTTGGTTTTTATTACAGTGCAGCATGCGGTTGTTGTTTATGAACAACCCTGCAGAGTTAATCTGTTCAGTGTATCGTCTCTGGATAGAAAATAGACAACAACAACAACTATCTGTAGAAAAACCCATAGCGACCGTTTGATGTTGTTAATCGTATAACAACAAGACAGCAAAATAGTTGTCCAGATACCCGCCCTTCACAGCACAGGAAGCAGGGAGAGGTCCGATGGTTTACAGTAAAATATGGCTGGCTGGCCACCATGTGAGGTGTTTTTACATGATGCCATTTTGGACAACAGCTGGAGCAACTCTGCTCCAACACAGCGTGAGAAGAGGAACAGTAGTTTGAACAGAGGACCAAATAAATACAGGTTATAGAGGCAAAAGGGGGACAAAAAGTATTCTATCTTTGTGGGAAACCTCTTGATCTGGGGACGTCATCCGACCAAATGGTGTAATAGTCTAGTGACTTATGTCTGTGATAAAGTCTAGCTTACCCTTGTGAGAGTAAGTGTTTGTGATTTATTAAGACAGATAAACCCTGAACTGATCTGCCAGCTACAGAGGCTGACATAAAATGGTTCTGCTCAACATGGCCTGCCCTTATTTTCCTTTAATAAATCATTGCAATCTGGAGCCCATTTAAATAATTGGCCTCTGGTTCATCTTCACTTAACAAAGACACCATTCAGTCTAAAAGTGACCTCATGGGAAAACAGTGGTGGTTGGTGAACCTAGATACCTGTGGCCCTGCACTGTGTGACAAATCAGATCTGTACAGAGAGTGAGAGAGAAGCTCACAGCAGCAGACTGTATTATGAAGTGAAAAAAGGCTTTCTAGCTTCAGCTCTCCACTTAGATGCAGAGAGGATGAGGTGAGAGTCAATTATATGACAATGATGATGTCATTGGACTACTGGCTTTGATGAAGTCCATATGTCTGGTGGGTTCCCATGGAGTTAGTTCTCTTTGGTACCTTTCAAATAAAACATATGTTCTTCCCCATCTAGAGAGAGCCAAGAGAATGTGACCACAGCATTACTGGAGAGAACCAACAGACCATTACCATAACCTCTGACCTCTGACCTCTCAACATGATACATATCTTTATGAGATTAGGTTAGAATATGCAGGTGGTAGAATTTCATAGACGTGAGATGTTTAGATTGCGCTACTACATTGTGTAGAATAGCGGTTCCATTCTGCATTACGCAATACCGTAGGCTGGGATTACCGACAATGACAATCTGTAAATCTGGTTCATTAAGTTTTTAAGGTGGGTAGTGTCGTGTTTTTGGCTATGCCGGATTAAGTGATATGACATGCTATTCTGTAAAATCATTTCTCTGTAATTTATATTACCTGATTAAGCTACTCAGGTAAATAATTAACTAGAAAGTTGGGGCACCACAAAATAATGTTTATAGAGCTGTTATCTTCCGAATAAACTTTTAAAGATCTGGTAATCTTTTACATCAGTAGCAGTCAATATTTAATCCTCACCTTATTTACAAAAAGCAGAATTTACCATTTCCTGGGAATTTATTCCTTCACATGGTAAATTTAGGGATTTAGGGGTCTCATCGGAAAGTAGTACATTCTTGGTTATCTTCTTATGGCTGCAGGGGCAGTATTGAGTAGCTTGGATGAAAAGGTGCCCAGAAGTGCTCAGAGTAAACTGCCTGTTCCTCAGTCCCAGTTGCTAATATATGCAGATTATTATTAGTATTGGATAGAAAACATTCTGAAGTGTCTAAAAATGTTTGAATGATGTCTGTGAGTATAACATAACTCATATGGCAGGCAAAAACCTGAGAAGAAATCCAAACAGGAAGTGGGAAATCTGAGGTTGGTTGATTTTCAACTCAGCCCCTATTGAATACACAGTCTGATATTGGTTATGTTGCACTTCCTAAGGCTTCCATTAGATGTCAACCGTCTTTAGAAACTTGTTTGAGGATTCTACTGTGAAGGGGGGGGAGAATGAGAGAATATTGAGTCAGAGGTCTGCCAGCAGTCATGCACATTTCACATGAGAGCTCCTTTGCTTTTCTGACGACAAAGGAATTCTCCGGTTGGAATATTATTGAAGTTGTATGTTAAAAACATCCTAAAGATTGATTCCACACATCGTTTGACATGTTTCTACGGACAGTAACGGAACTTTTTGACATTTCATCTGCAACTAGTGAACGCGCTTCGTGACTTTGGATTTGTTTGCCAAACGCGCTAACAAAAGTAGCTATTTGGACATAAATGATGGACATTATCGAACAAGTCAAACATTTAATGTGGAACTGGGATTCCTGGGAGTGCATTCTGATGAAGATCATCAAAAGTAAGTTAATATTTATAATGTTATTTCTGATTTCTGTTGACTCCAACATGGCGGATATATCTATTTGTTTTCTGAGCGTGAAATTTCAAAAAGGCTTTACGGCGAAAGCACACCTTACGAGTTTGTTAGGTCAGCGAGAAGTCACACAAAAACATACAGCCATTTACCAAAGAAGGAGAGGTGTCACAAAACTCAGAAATAGCCTTAGAAATATTCACTTAACTTTGATGATTTTCACCGGAATGCACTCCCAGGAATCCCAGTTCCACAATAAATGGTTGTTTTGATTGATAAAGTCCATCATTTATGTCCAAATTCCTCCTTTTTGTTTGCGTGCTTAGCCCAGTAATCCAAAAGCATAGTGCGCGAGCAATTAGTTCAGACGAAAAGTCAAAAAAGTTTTATTACAGTTCGTAGAAACATGTCAAACTATGTATAGAATCAATCTTTAGGATGTTTTTAACACAAATCTTCAATAATGTTTCAACCGGACAATTCCTTTGTCTTTAGAAATGAAAAGGAACGCAGCTAGCTCTCACGGTCGCGCGCCTGACTGAGCTCATGGCATTCTGCCAGACCTCTGTGACTCAAACAGCTCTTATTCTCTCCCCCTTCACGGTAGAAGCCTGAAACAAGGTTCTAAAGACTGTTGACATTTAGTGGAAGCCTTAGCAAGTGCAATATGACCCCATAGACACTGTATATTGGATAGGCAAAGACATGAAAAACTACAAACCTTAGATTTCCCACTTCCTGGCTGGATTTTTTTCTCAGTTTTTTGCCTGCCATATGAGTTCTGTTATACTCACAGACATCATTCAAGTGTTTTCTACCCAAATTTCTACCCAAATCTACTAATTACAGTGGGGAGAACAAGTATTTGATACACTGCCGATTTTGCAGGTTTTCCTACTCACAAAGCATGTAGAGGTCTGTCATTTGTATCATAGGTACACTTCAACTGTGAGAGACGGAATCTAAAACAAAAATCCAGAAAATCACATTGTATGATTTATAAATAAATAATTTGCATTTTATTGCATGACATAAGTATTTGATCACCTACCAAGCAGTACGAATTCCGGCTCTCACAGACCTGTTAAGAAGCCCTCCTGTTCTCCACTCATTACCTGTATTAACTGCACCTGTTTGAACTCGTTACCTGTATAAAAGACACCTGTCCACACACTCAATCAAACATACTCCAACCTCTCCACAATGGCCAAGACCAGAGAGCTGTGTAAGGACATCAGGGCTAAAATTGTAGACCTGCACAAGGCTGGGATGGGCTACAGGACAATAGGCAAGCAGCTTGGTGAGAAGGCAACAACTGTTGGCGCAATTATTAGAAAATGGAAGAAGTTCAAGATGACGATCAATCACCCTCGGTTTGGGGCTCCGTGCAAGATCTCACCTCGTGGGGCATCAATGATCATGAGGAAGGTGAGGGATCAGCCCAGAACTACACGGCTGGACCTGGTCAATGACCTGAAGAGAGCTGGAACCACAGTCTCAAAGAAAACCATTAATAACACACTATGCCGTCATGGATTAAAATCCTGCAGCGCGCGCAAGGTCCCCCTGCTCAAGCCAGCGCATGTCCAGGTCCATCTGAAGTTTGCCAATGACCATCTGTATGATCCAGAGGAGGAATGGGAGAAGGTCATGTGGTCTGATGAGACAAAAATAGAGCTTTTTGGTCTAAACTCCACTCGCCGTGTTTGGAGGAAGAAGAAGGATGAGTACAACCCCAAGAACACCATCCCAACCGTGAAGCATGGAGGTGGAAACATCATTATTTGGGGATGCTTTTCTGCAAAGGGGACAGGATGACTGCACCGTACTGATGGGAGGATGGATGAGGCCATGTATCGCGAGATCTTGGCCAACAACCTCCTTCCCTCAGTAAGAGCATTAAAGATGGGTCGTGGCTGGGTCTTCCAGCATGACAACGACCCGAAACACACAGCCAGGCCAACTCTTAAAATAATTCTATATACATTATTAGAATCCACCCCTCCCCCCGGCTTGCACAGGGTTTAGACTGTTATGGGTTAACACGTTGGGACACTGGAGGTATATAACTGTCATGGGTTAGTACTGTCATTCCACTTCCAGGAATGACAGTACTAATGTGATTTTACAAAATGATGCATGCTGTTGAGGCCAGAGTCACAATCTCAGATAACAGTGTTGGGAGGACTGCGCTGTCCCAACTGATCCAAGACCAATACCTCACGGACACTTATCTAGTTCACAATTTGCTCCCATTTTACAAACTCTAAGTGAGGTGCAAGGTCATGGAGAACACACACACACACACACGCACACACACACACACACAATATTGTAATGTGTAGTGACTGGGGAGGTGGAGTAATGAAGATCACGATATTTAACCTCCATTTCTTATCTCAGCCTGTCCTCCTATTTTCCCTCTCTCTCCTTGTAGGTATCACCTTCCACATTTCACTCATGGGAGAGACCACGTTGTCTTTAACACATAATGGTCCTCTTGTTGTTTCAGACAGCAATGCATTCCATTGTGTCATCATTCAAATGCTACTCCTTGTCCTTGCTCCATTTCAGTGCATGCTGTCTGAGGTGAGCAAGTACACAAGTATTCACATACCCCCACACCCTTTATAACGGGAACCTATGGTTGATTAAATAACCACCATGCCTCCACAAAGCCTAAAGACAGAAATTGTTTTGGCCTACAGTATCTGTTGTCCTGACCAGCAACAACTGTGGGCCCACGGGCCATAGAGCCTGAAGTTCTTCCTGATCAGATAATGTGGTGAGGTAAAACTCCTGTTCCTGTGTTAATGCAGCATGCTGAGTATTCCTGTGGTTTTCCATGAAAGACGAGTCTGTCCCTGAGCGTGGAGAGAGCTGTTATGTAGTTGACTCAGCGCCATAGTGGCCCCCTCCCCTCCTTCCCATCCCTCCTTTCCTCTATCCCTCACTTCCCATCCACTCGTCACAGAACACACGCTCCACATGCACCAGCCTGGGGTGAGCGGCTGGTTCTGATTCTTAGTAATGGCGATCCAACCTAGGCCACAGCCTAATGAATCATTTCCTCCAACATACGTTGAGAATATCACTTTCAGAGTTGTCGGTTAGGGGACTGATTCAGCGTGTAGCGCTCTCCTCTCTTCTCCTCCTCCTCGCCTTCCTGTGAGGATTAGCCAATCAGCATATCATGTGGTGAGATGCAATACAGTTCCAACAAAGCAGAGGAGGTCATCTGATGTCCTTTCATGTGCTGTGTTGTCCCTTTGATGGCACAAACTTGTTAAATACGGTACTCAAAAACCAAATGAGCATGCGAGTGTGATGTAATTTTTCTTCCTTCTGTCCTCTCTAATGGTGTGCCCCCCCCCTTCTAGCCCACCCCACCCCCTCCTACAACAAACACACATGCACCCTCCACACACCACTCTCCCTCCCTCCCACAGACACCTCTCCCTTCCCTTCCCTCCCTCACACACACACACACACACACACACACACACACACACACACACACACACACACACACACTCACACAGCAGCAGCCTGCTTTCTGTCACGTACCATCTCCCCCTGGGCTCCGGGACCTCCCTGCTGCTCAAGCTGTGTGACTTGGCAGCTCTCTCTCTCTCTCCACATTACACAGCACCCGGGAGGTCACCATGTGTGTGCGTGAGTGGTGGTGGGGGGATGGTGGGGCTACACACTATAAAGGATGCCGCCGAAATGCGTACATTTGTTTTGACCTCTGCTGCTAAAAAATAAGATATTAAAACATATTAATATTTCAGTGAGTGCGGGTTTTTCCTTTCTTCCAGTATACGCCCTTTGAACCCAGCACCCAAAGATTTTTTGGGACTACAAATATTTTGAGCTGAGCACGCCAATTTCTCTTTCTATGGCTACACGCCACAGCACAGCTCCATGACACAGGTGGCCGTATGCTGTACATCAGTGTGTAACTAGGCTCTAACTCCCAGTGCTGGGGAATATTCCTGAACATTCTGATTCTCTCCTCAGATTCTCATTAATGCTGTAGTGGTCCCTGTTCCCCTATTGTCCATGTTAACTCCCCTCCACAGCCATGTATTGGTTCCTCACACACAGTCCCTTACAGGGGCCTTGTTCTCTGCCTCTCTGGGCTGTTTGGCTTGGCAGCCTGCCCTGTCCTGATCTGTGCAGTTGTGTCCCAGTCATCACAGTAAATTGTTAGGACTATTTATGTTGATGCTCTGGAATCCCTCATTTACAACCCCCCAGCCCACTTTTCAACCTCAGGAGGCTGAAGAAATTCGGCTTGTCACCAAAAGCACTCACAAACTTCTACAGATGCACAATCGAGAGCATCCTGTCGGGCAGTATCACCGCCTGGTACGGCAACTGCTCCGCCCACAACCGTAAGGCTCTCCAGAGGGTAGTGAGGTCTGCACAACGCATCACCGGGGGCAAACTACCTGCCCTCCAGGACACCTACACCACCCGATGTCACAGGAAGGCCATAAAGATCATCAAGGACAACAACCACCCGAGCCA
Organism: Oncorhynchus tshawytscha; assembly: GCF_018296145.1. Lineage (NCBI taxonomy): Eukaryota > Metazoa > Chordata > Actinopteri > Salmoniformes > Salmonidae > Oncorhynchus > Oncorhynchus tshawytscha. The sequence goes on along the minus strand of NC_056439.1, from coordinate 34,928,797 downwards.
CTGCCTGTTCACCCCGCTATCGTCCAGAAGGCGAGGTCAGTACAGGTGCATCAAAGCTGGGACCGAGAGACTGAAAAACAGCTTCTATCTCAAGGCCATCAGACTGTTAAACAGCCACCAATAACATTGAGTGGCTGCTGCCAACACACTGACTCAACTCCAGCCACTTTAATAATAGGAATTGATGGGAATTGATGTAAAATATATCACTAGCCACTTTAAACAATGCTACTTAATATAATGTTTACATACCCTACATTATTTATCTCATATGTATACGTATATACTGTACTCTATATCATCTACTGCATCTTTATGTAATACATGTATCACTAGCCACTTTAAACTATGCCACTTTTTTTACATACTCATCTCATATGTATATACTGTACTCGATACCATCTACTGCATCTTGCCTATGCCGCTCTGTACCATCACTCATTCATATATCTTTATGTACATATTCTTTATCCCTTTACACTTATGTGTATAAGGTAGTAGTTTTGGACTTGTTAGCTAGATTACTCGTTGGTTATTACTGCATTGTTGGAACTAGAAGCACAAGCATTTCAGCTACATTCGCATAAACATCTGCTAACCATGTGTATGTGACAAATAAAATTGGATTTGATTTGATTTGATTTAACTCTGTCTCAATGTAGTCCATGGAAGGCAGCTGCGCCTAATGGATGAGGCAAATGTGAAACAAGAGATTTGCTTAATCCTGCTGTCCTGTTGCTTACCCTGGCCAGGACCTGGACCCTACTGCTCCAGTCAGAGAGTCAATGTCATCATGGTCCACCAGTAAAATGGGCCTGTAATTATCGCACTTCAGTCCAACAACCAACCAGATGACTTAACCGTATCAAGTAACTGACACATATTTATGTATCTGTTTCAGTAGAAAAAAGGCAAGCATATTTTCCTCTACATTTGTATGACTATATCAAAATTATAGCATTTTTTACTAAAAACTTGAAAGTAAAGGAATTTTGGATTTTGATCCAAACACAACAGCAGACCAGCAAAACCTCCTGGAATTTGCTGTGCAATTGTTGACTTAACTGCCAGCTACTGAAGATCACTGCATATTTCTGCTGCTTTTTGAGCATTCCTACATTACTAATATGAAGATCTGCCAACATGTGTGCTTCAAGTTTCTTTATTTTCCCCCTTGCAAGCGAGCGTTCCTCCCATGCCCTATGCCACAATTCGCTGCCTAGTCATTTACTAGTTTTGGCACCACACTCCTGTTCTGGCAGCGAACTTACCTTGTATTCAAATCAAATCAAATCAAATTTATTTATATAGCCCTTCGTGCATCAGCTGATATCTCAAAGTGCTGTACAGAAACCCAGCCTAAAACCCCCAACAGCAAGCAATGCAGGTGTAGAAGCACGGTGGCTAGGAAAAACTCCCTAGAAAGGCCAAAACCTAGGAAGAAACCTAGAGAGGAACCAGGCTATGTGGGGTGGCCAGTCCTCTTCAGGCTGTGCTGGGTGGAGATTATAACAGAACATGGCCAAGATGTTCAAATGTTCATAAATGACCAGCATGGTCATATAATAATAAGGCAGAACAGTTGAAACTGGAGCAGCAGCACGGTCAGATGGACTGGGGGCAGCAAGGAGTCATCATGTCAGGTAGTCCTGGGGCATGGTCCTAGGGCTCAGGGCCTCCGAGAGAGAGAAAGAAAGAGAGAATTAGAGAATTCACACAGGACACCGAATAGGACAGGAGAAGTACTCCAGATATAACAAACTGACCCTAGCCCCCGACACATAAACTACTGCAGCATAAATACTGGAGGCTGAGACAGGAGGGGTCAAGAGACACTGTGGCCCCATCCGAGGACACCCCCGGACAGGGCCAAACAGGAAGGATATAACCCCACCCACTTTGCCAAAGCACAGCCCCCACACCACTAGAGGGATATCTTCAACCACCAACTTACCATCCTGAGACAAGGCTGAGTATAGCCCACAAAGATCTCTGCCATGGCACAACCCAAGGGGCGGCGCCAACCCAGACAGGATGACCACATCAGTGAATCAACCCACTCAAGTGACGCACCCCTTCCAGGGACGGCATGAGAGAGCCCCAGTAAGCCAGTGACCCAGCCCCTGTAATAGGGTTAGAGGCAGAGAATCCCAGTGGAAAGAGGGGAACCGGCCAGGCAGAGACAGCAAGGGCGGTTCGTTCAGCCTGGTCACCTCCAATAGTAAATGTCCTCAGCACACATGGAAGACCATCAATAACAGGGCCATTTCCTCAATCTGTGTGTACCATGTACCATGGGGGCTGGCACAGCTGACAGATAGCTCTCTCTCTCTCTCTCTCTCTCTCTCTCTCTCTCTCTCTCTCTCTCTCTCTCTCTCTCAAGTTGAACCCATCTCATTCTCTGGCCAACACACAGTTATTATGAAATGTCTGTGTTTTCCTTTGATTGATTATCCCCATGCCCATATTCCACTACATTTCACTCTCAGATCCTTCTTTATCCAGGAATCAGTCCTTGTAAAGAACGCTTCTCATGTCGTCCTGTTGGAAACGTCTCCAGAACTAACAGAGAGAAGGCCATCAGTCTAGATGATGAAAAGATTGCTAGAATGTTTTTTGATTGGTCACCACCATTATGGGTTATGTAAGTGTTCATATTCCCTTGTAGGGGCCCTAAAGTGCCATCTAACCATGTATTTTTAAAAATCTTTCTCCTCCTCCTCTTCTCTCTCTTGTAGGGGCCCTAAACTGTACCTCTTTTTATCCATATCTCTACTACTCTTCTCTCTTGCATCTCCCTTTCTCTCATTTCTCTTGTATTCTCTCTCTCCTTATATCTCTATTCTCTCTGTGGCCAGGGACAGCAGCTGGCTGCACTTTGCTCTTAAGTGACCGTGAGTGTGGACGGGTGACATCACTGGGCTTCCGGGGGAGATATCTTTGAACAAGATCAGCAGGCAAAACATTACGGGCTTAATGCCCTCATTACCATGCACGTGGGATCACGATGCAGTCAGGGTCACTCGGAGGTCTTTTGTGTCTTTTATCTACCTCTTCTTTTCCGTTATCCTCTGTTATCATCTAATCCCCCTAACTACGTATGTTCCCTGAAGTCCAAACCTTGGATTTCTACCGCAATTCTGGACATGGAGCAACAATCAGGCGGGTGCTGGGGGATTCTGTGTGTGTGTGTGTGTGTGTGTGCGCGTGTGTGTGTGTAAGCTGCATTTATGTGTGTGAATAGGTTGGTGCAAGGCTCCAATGTAACTTTTACTCTCTAATTTTTATTGTCTTCAAATCTTTTCCCCTAATTCTGTATACATTTACAGTATGAGCTTCACTTCTAATTGACAAAGTTTGGGATAGGAATGCGTAGACAACTTGATCTCACTCAAGACATTGGATTACTGTAGATTGGATATAACAGTAGCCACCAAGAGGAAGATGGTTCTGTTTTCTTATATAGTCACGGAGATCCCTCTTTCCTCTTTGTTAAAGTATCCTCCACATGCTACAGGTGTTACTGTGTGAATTACCTTCCACCCCAGTGTCATGACTGTCCTGTGAGGATCCAAATAGGTCAGATCAGCTTTGCAATAAATAACTTCAACCAGACCTTTCCAAGAAGGCCCTGTCTACCGAGAGAAACCTATGATTTTCACGTAAATACATGAATGATTTCTTACTCCAAGCGGGTGGCGGTTCGTGTGCAAAGTATAAGTGAGAGTAGTCTTTTAATGTACCAACGTTAAGTGTCTCTGTCCCTCTCTCTTTCTTGCCCTCTCCATGTCTTTTTGTAACAAGCAGCCATATTGTTGTCAATCCGCTAGTAGCCTGTTTCTAATGTATTAATTGTGAATGTTTATCCTGTGTTACAATTTAGTTAGCTAGTAAATAAATTATTAAACACATTTGTATAGTACTGAATCATAAGTAAGGCTCGGGTTTTGCAGATGCAATATTACGACTGTTCAAAATGATGATATGATACAAGGTTATGATTAATAAGTTGACTGTTTATGGATGATTGGTAAATACCTTTAGAGTTTAATTCGGGAGATGGTAACTCTTTAAAGAACCACTCTCGTGGTGCCCCAAATCCTAATGAGTTAATTGTTACATGATTCATTTAGTTGGGTAATAATTACACACAGTTAGTTGATTAGATAAATAACAGTCATCAGATTAATGAAAGTCAAGTCACGACACCAGGTATAGTTTGCTTCCTGTGAAACCACGGCACATATTATTCCCCAGTTCGTCACATATATATTGACCTCTCAAGGTCAGTTTGACCACACGTTAACCATGCTAGATCAGCCATAGCCCACAGTACTAAAGCCGATGACTTGTCATATATCATACAATGCTAAATTACATACTTAAACACAGCCCCGGAGGGTTGCGTGAGGAAGGTGTGATGTCAACTTAAGGACATGCCAAACCGAAGTAGTGCTGTGGGATATGAGCTCTAGGGCTCCATCCATGTTTGGAAATGCTGCTGTTCGATGTCGGATGTGCATCACGCAGTGGGGCGTCAGGAGTGTTTTCTCAGCTGTTTGAGTCAGGAGGAGGATGCCGCTAGCGCTCTGTGCACTCTGAGATATGCACGTTCTCTATAATGGGTCAGGTTTCACATGAACGCCACTAAGCCTCTCCAAACAGACAGTACTGGCGGTATACACATAGCCTGCTACAGGCCCACACACACACATCCATGCACACCTACACACACACACTAGCTTACATGCAAGCGAATCCTCTAAACCAGATCAAAGCACGTACAGTGTGCTCTGTGTGCAAACACACTGTTCTAAGCACGCTCCTCATTTTCAGTGACTTGCACAAATCAGGCACGTAGAGACAGTAAAGTAGTGAAGCATGGCTCTTCAAGAGACTAGGAGGTAAACTGTCTGTATCCAACCAAACATCTTTCATAGGCCTTTTACAATGATGCAACGTCATATGCCAGATTTGTAAGTGGATTTTGCACTTTTTAATAGTAAAGTTACTCAGTCGATATAAAAGTCTATAAAGTTTACAACCCTTAAAAAGCCAAACATTATGTTGAAGTAATGATAGATCAGTAATTGAGCTCATGGTTAGAGTCTTAGTAATGCTGATAAACTGGTTGGGTAGCAGGATGCCAGATACCAAACAGTAACAGCCATCCATCCAAAAACCATCATGTTACTATGAAAGCATGCCACAAGGGTGTGTTGTGTGTGTGTGTGTGTGTGTGTGTGGGGGGGGCTGAGCAAGGACACCCCAGAGCCCATTTAAATCCCAATTTCCAACAAAAGAACAATAAACGCAACAAGTGGTCTGCTCCAGTGTGTACATAGTAACTTATCTTGGCGTGCACACATTTCCTCTAAAACTGGCATAAATGTTCTTGGGTAAAGTAAATCTTGGCCTGAGAGGGGAAAAAAGGACAAAACAGAGTGTAGCTGTTGGCAGTAGGCCCCTGGCAGGCCGTGATGCAGGTCGGCTTTAGTAGAAAAGAGAGAGAGAGGGAAGGGGCTAGCTGGGTTTATTTATACTGGCATAGAGGAGAAGTTCTACCTTGGAGGTGGTGGGCTGTGGTGGCCTATACATCCTGGCAGCCAAGCTTGCGGGGGATGCAGTGCTGTGTAGGGGGAGACCGGTGAGAGAGGAGGGAGGTGTGGTGGAGTTAGTGGGGGGTATGCTGAAGGGAAAGGGGCCTACTCTGCTGGGGAGTCAGCCAAAGTGCAGGCCTCCCTTAATGGGTTCTCCACTGCTATGTGATCCCAGCTCGGAGAATTGGAGCAGACACCCTGACTCCTGTCTTCCCTGCTCTCTCTATGGAGCGATGGACTGTGTGTGTGAGAGGGGGCGACAGTCATCCTTGCCTTCTGGTGCCTCCAACGTGAGGAAAGGTGATGGTGACCAAACCACAGACACCAGTGGTTCTTCAGTGTGATTGAAGTCACACACTTAGTATAGCATACTCACAGAACAAGTAGGGAGGGCTTCTTGATCATTGGAACAATCTTCTCAGTGGGAAAACTGACCTGTGAGTCACTTTAACTGGATTTGCACCTGAGCCTGAAACGTCCTGATAAAAGACAAGCACAGTCAGTATTGGGTTAATGCTCACCATCTTTCTCGTCTTTAACTCAGTCAGAGAAAAGTACTGTAGTCCTTGTGCCATATTGCTCTGTCGTGTCAGAGAAAGAATCATTCATGCTAGTCCTGGAAGTTAAAATGTGGTAAAATTGTTTTATCATAAATTCCCTTTAAATGGTTTCCACTCCGGGCTGACGAGGTTCTAGACCCCCCCAAGTTACTCTCTAGTTCAGACAGAGGTAGCAGACTGAACTGCAGACAGATAAGTTGTTAACCTCTTCTCTGCCTGTCTGTCCTGAGTGATTACCTAATCAAGTAAAAGTGCTGCTGATGAGCAATATTGTTTCCATGAGATTTTCAGGTTTTGATGTAAAATGTTGGTGCTCTTCAGCCATCAAAATGTTGATTTGATTTTGTGTCACACGCGCACACACACGCACGCACGCACGCACACACACACACACACACACACACACACACACACACACACACACACACACACACACACACACACACACACACACACACACACACACACACACACACACATACATAATTGAAGTCGGAAGTTTACATACACTTAGGTTGGAGTCATTATAACTCGTTTTTCAACTACTTCACAAATTTCTTGTTTAACAAACTATAGTTATAGTTAAAGTCATTTTTCCAACAATTGTTTACAGACAGATTATTTCACTTATAATTAATTGTATCACAATTCCAGTGGGTCAAACGTTAACATACACTAAGTTGACTGTGCCTTTAAACAGCTTGGAAAATTCCAGAAAATTATGTCATGGCTTTAGAAGCTTCTGATAGGCTAATTAACATAATTTGAGTCAATTGGAAGTGTACCTGTGGATGTATTTCAAGGCCTACCTTCAAACTCAGTGCCTCTTTGCTTGACATCATGGGGAAAAAAACAAAAACAATTGTAGACCTCCACAAGTCTGGTTCATCCTTGGGAGCAATTTCCAAACGCCTGAAGGCACCATGTTCATCTATACACACAATAGTACGCAAGTATAAACACCATGGGACCACGCAGCCGTCATACCGCTCAGGAAGGAGATGCGTTCCGTCCCCTAGAGATGAAAGATACTTTGGTGCAAGAAGTGCAAATCAGTCCCAGAACAACAGCAAAGGACCTTGTGAAGATGCTGGAAGAAACAGGTACAAAAGTATCTATATCCACAGTAAAACGAGTCCTATATCGACATAACCTGAAATGCTGCGCAGCAAGGAAGAAGCCACTTTTCCAAAACCGCCATAAAAAGCCAGACTATGGTTTGCAACTGCACATGGGGATAAAGATCATACCTTTTGGTCTGATGAAACAAAATTAGAACTGTTTGGCCATATCAACCATTCTTTTGTTTGGAGGAAAAAGGGGGAGGCTTGCAAGCCGAAGAACACCATTCCCCCCGTGAAGCACGGGGCTGGCAGCATCATGTTGTGGGTGTGCTTTGCGGCAGGTGGGACTGGTGCACTTAACAAAATAGATGGTATCACAAGGGAGGAAAATTATGTGGATATATTGAAGCAACATCTCAAGACATCAGTCAGGAAGTTAAAGCTTGGTCGCAAATGAGTCTTCCAAATGGACAATGACACCAAGCATACGTCCAAAGTTGTGGCAAAAAAAAAGGACAACAAAGTCAAGGTATTGGAGTGGCCATCACAAAGCCTTGACCCCAATCCTATAGAACATTTGTGGGCAGAACTGGAAAAGCGTGTGCGAGCAAGGAGGCCTACAAACCTGACTCAGTTACACCAACTCTGTTAGGAGAAATGGGCCAAAATTCACCCAAATTGTTGTGGGAAGCTTGTGGAAGGCTACCTGAAACATTTGACCCAAGTTAAACAATTTAAAGGCAATGCTACAAAATACTAATTGAATGTATGTAAACTTCTGACCCACTGGAGTCTCGATGAGTGAAAACATCCGAAGCTCATCAAAGGTAAACGATTTAATTTGATTCCTTTTCTGATTTTCGTGACCAACTTGCCTGCCGCTAGGTGTACATAATATTTTGCTTGAATATCGATAAACTTACACAAATGCTTGTCTTGCTTCGGCTGTAAAGCATAATTTCAAAATCTGAGATGACAGAGTGATCAACAAAAGGCTAAGCTGTGTTTCGCTATATTTCACTTGTGATTTCATGAATAGGAATATGTTCTAGTAAGATTGTTTGTCCATTGCGTTATGCTAATTAGTGTCAGTTGATGACAATTCTCCCGGATCCGGGAGGAGTAGTTCCAAGAGGCTAACTGCCTTGTTCAGGGGCAGAACAACAGATTTTTACCTTGTCAGCTCGGGGATTCGATTTTGCAACCTTTCAGTTACAAGTCCAACACTCTAACCACTAGGCTACCTGCTGCCCCAGTATCCCATGTATTTTGTCTGCATGGCATCCCCATTGACATCGTTTCCGACAGAGGACCCCAGTTTGCCTCCCAGGTATGGAAATCCTTCTGTTGAGTATCATTATCCCTCTTTCTTCTGGATATCAACCCCAGACCAACGGCCAGACCGAACCAGGGCCAACCAAGAGTTGGAGACTGCCCTATTCTGCGCGACCTATGCCAACCCTTCCTCCTGGAGCACTCAGCTACCCTGGGTTGAACATGCCCACAACACCCTCACCAACGCCTCGTCAGGTATGTCACCCTTTGAGTGTGCTCTGGGTTACCAACCCCCCTTGTCCCCACCCAAGAGTTTGCGGTTCCCTCTGTCCAGGACCATCTACGCCATTGTCGTACCTGGCGGAAGGCCCGGGCTGTCCTTCTTTGTGCTTCCAACAGGACTCAGTCACAATTCAACTGTCACTGGTTCTCAGCCCCAGTCTACACCCCGGGGCAAAAGGTATGGCTCTCATCGTAGGACCTGCCATTGGATTGAAGGTGGCATCAAATAAAATGTCCCCCCGATTCAATGGCCCCTTTAAAATTGACCGTGTCATCAACCCCTCCTTGCCTGAAACTCCCAGCCTCTCTCAGGATCCATCCTACCTTCCACGTATCCCTAATTAAACCTGTCTGCTCCAGTCCCCTGTCTCCTCCTGCTGCAGCTCCTCCACCCCCTTGGCTCATCGATGACCATCTTGCCTATACTGTCCAGCGGCTTCTGGACGTGCACCGTCTGGGTTGTGGCTGGCAGTACCTAGTGGACTGGGAGTGATCCGGGCCAAAGGAGTGTTGCTGGGTGCTCTGCCGCCACGTTTGGGACCCATCCCACTTACAAGATTTCTATATCTCACACCCAGATAAGCCTGGTCGGGCGCCAGGTGGCACCTGTAGAGGGGGGGTACTGTCACATCTGCTCCTGCAACGCCCTCTACTGCTCATCCTGTGTCTCTTTGGCCTGCCGCTTCCCCCAGTGCTCTTTCCCTCGCTCTGTGTGTGATTGTGTGGGCGGAGACAGGTATGCTGAAGCCAGAGCATATCCCCACCAGCTGCAATCTGTTCCATAATCAAGACCTCTACAAGTACTCAGTCCTGCCACATCCACACTGCCAGATTGCCATCTCTGCTCAGTCAGTCTACGCTTCTAGCTATTTGTTACTATTCAGATCATGTTACCCTGCTGTGCCTGTTTCCCTGCTGACGCTGTTTTCCTGTCTCAACCCCTCTCGCTCCAGCCTCAGACTCCGCACCTGGTCTCCAGTGACCCGCCCGAGCTTCCCCTGACCTGCACTTCATCTTCCCCCTATGTTCCAATAAATACCTTGCTTACTTCATCCCTATCTCCATGTCTGAGTCTACTCTTGGGTTCACCCGTTCCACTCTGCCTAACAAGTGCACAATGATTAACACATGGGAAGAGACGCGTAATCATCTGCTCAATCCACAATGGCACAAAATCCAAAACACAAAGCACAGGCACTCACACTCACCAACAGACATTGTAACAATAATCAACAGCACCATGGTGAACAAAGTGCACATATATACAAATACAATCAGTGGGAATAGGGGCCAGGTGTGCGCAATGAAAGTTCCAGAGGGATCTGTGACATTCCTGTGTCAGATCAGCTTCTACTTCTCCTCTGCATCCCACTCATTCCCTGTACAACACAGTGACTCCTACAGTATTATCATGGAGAAGAACTGCAGTCCAAGTCCCCTAAGGCCGGCAAGCTGAGTAAACGGTGTCTCCGGATCCCTGTGTTAGCCAGGGCCGTTCCCGTAGGCACCCTTCATCCTGCACCTCCGCAATTGCTTAGCCTGTCTTCGGGGGCCCCCTCTCTGACCCCAGGTGACCCTGCCTTCGAGGGCCCCCTTCTCTGTCCCCAGGCGACCCCTGGATTCACTCAGACCCTTTATTACAGCAGCACCCCTCGACGTCCGCCGCAAGTAGGCTTACCTTACTTACTGTACACTAAAACACTACACTACACAATATTACACTACACTACATTATACTATACTACACTACACTACACTCAAACACACGGTCCTATACTCCACTATGCTACACTACACTACACTACACTACACTACACTACACTACACTACACTACACTACACTCACTATACTATACTACACTATACTGCACTACAACATACTATACTGCATTACACTATACTACACTATGCTACACTATACTATACTATACTAAAACACACTACACTACACTAGCTTGATAATGTAGCACATACTCATAGAGAGACACTATACTAGTACAAGCAGACATGTAAGCAACTACACACTCATAAATATACATTCACCCACTGACTGACTGACTGACTGACTGATTGACTGACTGACACAGACAGACAGACAGACAGACAGACAGACAGACAGACAGACAGACAGACAGACAGACAGACAGACAGACAGACAGACAGACAGACAGACAGCTTGTGTTGTTGTGTGTTGATGTTGACCCCACCTGTTCCATGTCACCTGGTTGTCAGGCTAAGTGGGGGGCCCTGCTGGCACTCAGTGTGCTGTCATAAAGCTAATGACTGTTGAATAAAGCATGGGGCACATTGTGTCCCTAAATGGGGACAGAGCTGCCTGAAAAGAAGCGAAAAGAAAACACCAGGTACTGTACACTGCACTGACTCTGGCTGACATGACATGAATATTCATCTGCTGCTGCCGGCCCAGCCAAATTAACAAAGTGTTGACTTGCTGAAATTTTTATCAGACCTGTAGCCAATGTTCACCAGGGAGTTTGTGTTTGCAAAACAAGCCCTAGACTGAACCTTGAAGAAGAAAGAGGGTTGACAGCATGGGCTCTACTGTGAAACAGATTGCTTGACTCTGTACACAACAGCACAGGGATGGAGTGACTATGGACCAAGTATATGTCTGTAGAAAATCACTCAACACATTTGAATGTTCAGAACCCAAAATATAATGTCAACATTTATATTTTTCAGTGTTTAGTGATCAGTTCAAGAGACTAAGTTGTGTTTAATTAGAACTAGGAGGGAGTCAGTCCCTGATAGGAGCAATCAGACCCACCTACAAACAGAGAATGTAAAAACTACTGAAAATGAATCCCTGCGAACACAAATCCCTGCGAACACAAATGTATTAGTAATTTTGACCATTGCCAAGAAAATAAATGTCTTGAAGTGGGATGGAGGGTGGGGTGAGGGAGGGGAGGGTGGTGCAGTTCATGGGGCAGTGCAGGGGAGAGATGAAACTGTTGGCCTCTTGTTACAATTGTTACTGAGAAAATGACCTGCTATCCTGAGCAGAGGACTGCCAAAACATGCAAGTACAGTACAGAAAGTCTGTGGATGAATGTCTGGAAGACAAATATACACTCTTAAAAAAAAATGTGCTACAGTATCTAGACCCTTAAAGGGTTCTTCGGTTGTCCCCATAGGAGAAACCTTTGAAGAACCCTTTTGGTTCCAGTTACAACCCTTTTGTGATCCATGTAGAACCCTTTCTACAGAGGGTTCTACATGGAACCGAAAAGGGTTCGACCTGGAATAAAAAAGGGTTCTCCTATGGGGACAGCCGTAGAACCCTTTTGGAACCGTTTTTTTGTTGTTATGTAGACCGGGGTTGGTTGTTTCACGGGTGGGTTGTCACAGTGCTAATTACCCAATCTAAATGGCCCTATGTAATTTTCTCAAGGTTAAAACGTGTGGCTTCTTCGAAAGAACTCATCCTCCTGGTTAATTCATGTTAGCATGACAAATCATTGAGGTGAGGGGATTTTATGTTTTTCATAGTTGGAAGTTAAAAATGTATTATTGGTATTTTTCTTGTAAATGTTTGAATTATGGGAGTATCCATGAATAAATATGTTTGTTGAAAAGAGGAAAGGGAGTTGGTTGTCACTATCAACATTGCCACTGCCAGTATTAAAATAAATCCCAAGCTATTTTGTGCTTGTGCTATAAAGAGCTCCCTTCGTTGCCTCTCTCACACACATATATTATGCACGCCTACACGCACAACTTTACTCAAAATGTTATATGATATTAACAAGGCATAAAATGCGGAATTTTGTTACGATTTGTTTCACTTCCTGCTACAAAAGGAATAAGCTACTAGCAAACATTGTGACCATCAACCCAATACCAACCCCGCAATGGAGCTGGTTGTCACAAGTGGACAGAGTGTGTTTGATGGCTAATAACTCCATGTTGGAATAAGATATGAGGATAAAAAGGGTCGCGATTTCAATCCAATACCTTGGTATTTCTCCTAATATTGAAAAGTCTTGTAAGATATACTGTTCCTGAGTGAAAGGTGTGACAACCAACCCTGGTCTCCCCTACATTCTATTCTATGGTTATGCAACAAAACAACATTTCTGTAGTTTCTCTTTACTACCATTCACTGTGTTTTACTGAGTTGAAAACTCAACCAAATGTAAATCAAAACTAGCCATTTAACTGATGTCTGTGCCCAGTTGGTTGTCTTATGCTAACAGGTTTCATGCTGTAGGCTCAAAATCAGTGCCTGACCTCACTAATGCTCTTGTGGTTGAATGGAAGCAAGTCCCCTCAGCAATGTTCCAACATCTAGTGGAAAGCCTTCCCAGAAGAGTGGAGGCTGTTATAGCAGCAAAGGGGGGACCAACTCCATATTAATGCCCAGGATTTTGGAAATAGATGTTTGACAAGGAAGGGACAGGTGACAGTGCACAAAGCACCGCCCAACATAAGTAGTAGTCTATTAGAGACTGGAAAAATGTGTCTGCTTGTATATTTAGCAATGAATCCACTGATAGGAATATTGCTGAAAGACGTCCAATGGTTCTATCGAACAAGGATACGAATATCTACATGCACAAAACCTACAGTTCAATCAGTTTAACATAGAGTTTTCGCAAAATGTCACAAAGCTGGAATATATTTATTTTAAGATCTTGTCCCCCCATCAATACACCCGGAAGCCGTCAAGGGTGTATCATTCAGAGTACGAAGCCCTGACTTGCCTTCCTCCTGCGCAATTATATGTGAAAGACAATTCACTGTCCTAGAAATGCCTGGGACATGAAAACAAACCCAGATTCCCCCAGGGTGAAATTCCCCTTTAACCCTTTAACATGACTCACTAACACTAGCCCCTAGCCTAGCTAACGTTAGCATTAGCCACCTAGTCACCTAGCTCATGTTGGAATTCGTAACATATCATATGTTTAGCAAATTCGTAACACGTTGTAAAAATTGCAATTTGTAACAAATTGTACAAATTGTCATTTTATAACATGTCATACGAAACAGATGGTGGACATCCACAAATGAATACATACCATACGAAACATAATATATCATACTAATTGGAGTGACACGGATTTACATTTACTATTTTACATCTACCTCTGCTTAGATATGCAGAAAAATATACATATTTGTTTTTTTTACATAGAATTAAGCATAAGGATAATGGCTCTAAAGTGCATGAAAAAGCTGTTTCAGGTGTTTAAAAAAAATGCTAAAATCTCCAACTTCCAGACCACCCCCCAACCATCCTTATGTACTTTGTGCCCACTCAGATTTTTGTGGTGCATGATGTCTCTGGCTGTGTTGTTACCCCGCTTAACCTTTTCCTTGTGGAAATGCTCCCATTATTTTAAGTTAATTGATGAGAAAGAGAGCAACAATGTAGTCAAATCGTGAGCTTGGGACGATAAGGTTCTATTTGCATTTTTTGTAAAAATTTTGTTATTGACATAGGCTTATTCTGTTTAATGTTCTCTACCTATACTGTACTTTAAATATCCCAATTTGTGTTGTTAAGTTCAAAAGAATACTAGATACAATTAAACAATTTAAACCAATGAGGTTTCGAACTTTAAAGTAAATTATCTCAGAATCATCTTTTTGCAGACAGAACCTTTTAGTCCAAGCTCTCAAAGTGCAAACTCTGCAATGGCAGTATTGTTCTCTTTGCCCAGAAGCACCAAATGTTACATGAAAAGCATCTAGAACATTAAAATCTTATGTTTCAAAAACATGGCAATCATGTTATTTGTATGTTTGGTAGGACCTTGATGGAATATTCTCCTAACCCACAGAACTGGACACATGAATGTTCTTGTAAAGTTTTCATTTAACGTGTCTAGCTCGTTAATATAGTATATTCTGAAAACATGGCAACCATTTTCTGTGTATGTTTGGTGCGCAGGAGGTTGGTGGCACCTTAACTAGGGAGGACGGGCTCAGGGTAATGGCTGGAGCAGCATACCACACTTCATCACACTGCTGGCCTGCTTCTGAAGCTAAGCAGGGTTGGTCCTGGTTGTTCCCTGAATGGTCCCTGACCAGATGCTGCTGTAAGTGGTGTTGGAGGGCCAGTAGGAGGCACCCTTTCCACTGGTCCAAAAAAAATATCCCAATACCCCAGAGCAGTGATTGGGGACACTTCTCTTTGTAGGGTGCTATCTTTTGGATGGGATGTTAAAAGGGTGTCCTGATTCTCTGTTGTCACTAAAGATCATATTTATTGTAAGATTAGTGGTGTGAACCCCGGTGTCCTGGCTAAATTCCCAACCTGGCCCTCATACCATCACAGTCACCTAATCATCCCCAGCTTACAATTGACTCATTCATCTCCTTTCCCCTGTAACTATTCCCCAGGTTGTTGTTGTAAATGAGAATGTGTTCTCAGTCAACCTACCTGGTAAAATAATGGTTAAAAAAAATTGATGTGGTATCAAACACAGTTTCCATGTCTTTGATGCTATTCCATTTGATTTGATTTGATTTGATTCGCTCTGTTCCATTATTATGAGCTGTCCTCCCCTCAGCAATTTCCTGTGATTTGGTGGAACGTTGACAGAATATTCTCATAACCAACAGAAAACTGGACACAAATGTTTTTGCCATGTTCCTATGAAATGTGTCAAGAACATTAATATCTTAAATTCTGAGAACATTGCAACCATGTTCTTTGTAAGTTTGGTGGGATAGTTAGAGATGTTCTCCTAACCCACAGAAAACTGGACACATGAATGTTCTTGCAACCTTCTCATTTGACGTGTCTAGTACTTTCATATCTTACGTTCTGAGAACATTGCAACCATGTTCTTTGTAAGTTTGGTGGGACAATTAGGGACTATTATCCTACCCAATAGAAAACTGGACACATGAATGTTTTTCCAATGTTCCTGTGAAACGTGTCTAGGACATTCATATCTTAAGTTCTGAGAACACGGTAACCACGTTCTGGGTAAATTCTATTTGACATTAAGGGAATTGATTCTTGGAAACATTCCTTGCACATCACAGGAGCATTCCTATGAAAACTTTAGTTAATGACCTAATGAGACTCTTAAGGGAATGTTCTCTAATGTTTTGGGAATGTTTGTTGTTAGCTGGGAAGCACCTCTCAATGCCCCTCAGTTGTGGCCACAATCAATCAGCAGAACTGTGGACCAGGGCTTTGCGGCCTGGTTTATTAGGACACGCTCAGTTGGGAGAAGTGCATAATGCTAACACGCTAATGATGGTATTCCCTTTAATTCCAGGAACATCCTTAATCTGCCTGTGTTTATATTGTTGTTATGATTTTCCATGCAAGCCGAGGAGTTAAGCCCATGCTTCTACTAGACGCAGAGGCTTTACATCACCATAGTAACAGGCTAGTTTGCTCAATGGGCCTAATTATATGAATAGCTGCCGTGCGTCCACGCTAAACATAGTGTGTCTCTTGCCAAGAGCGCATGGCTGGGCAAGGTCTGCCACAGCATGTGCCATCTCCTTTTCTGTTTTTCTCTCTTCCCATAGCACCAAGGACCGGGCTGGAAGTTTAGGGAGGGTTCAATGTTATGGAGTAGGCTGAGGATAGTTATTTTCATTAGGCTACAGTATGTCACGTTACATTATATTATTCCCAAGCAGCTGTGCTGATGATGAATCTCCTCCTCCATTTGTGACGGTCACTGTCTTGTCAAGTATCAGCTATCGACAGATTGAGCTATAGCGCCTAAAAACTAAGCAATATGCTTCTGTATTCCTTTTAGTTGTGTTTTTGCAGTAAAAGACAATCCTTTAATTCAATTTGAAGATCTGTGCGTTTGATATCTGAGAAGCTATTGTTTTTTCCCTCTGATATCTTACCCATATGTAGAATAGCACACTCTTTTGTGCTTCCAACCTTCTCTTGTTACTTGAAAAAATATACACAGCAATAATACAATTTATTTCCCCATTAAAAACATAATAGATCGGTCTGCTTCTCAAAGACAGTTCCATTTGGGGTGCTTAAGAGTGGTGCCAGCGGATTGTTTTGTCTGAGCAGTTACGTCCTGTGAGACTGCTTGACGCTTCTATATCTGACACTACACAAGTTTTATAGTCTCCTGTGGCCGCCTGACTTACAGCATGAATTACCCAGCTCTCCCTCTTCCTGAGAAGTTACATGGGGACACACATCCATCACGACACAACACAGTCCAGGAAACAACAGTTAAAATACTCTGTTCTAAACTTGGCAATGCACTCTTTACTTCCTCCAGTTTATTGAGTTTTATCCCTACTGTACAACTTTTTGAAACTACGATTTATTTGTCATTAGAGTTCATTTGCACAAGACCATGACAACAGCATGGTGATTCCTATAAAAGAGTCAGTGGTTGGCCATCTGGGTAGTGATGATCTCGTGTGAATGGTCCCTCTATGGTGTGCTGGCCTAACCTTCACAGCCGCCCGCGCCACACGTCACCGTCTGCCTACCGGGGAAATGCACTGGGGAGGGTCTATGTAGTAAATCCTGACAGAACTTCTGCCTTTTATTTTGACAGACCTCTATGATGTAATGAATGTCTGCAATAGTCTGGAGGAAGCATTAGAAGCCCCCAGAAAACTGCAGGACTGAAGGTCCAATGGTTCTGGGGGAAACAATTGAGACACGCTCATGGGAGAAGTCTGGACTTTGTCAAATCAGAGACTAGACTGTTACCTCAGCTCTCATAGTCACTGCTTCACCTAGAAACTCTTGTATGTGTGTGCATGTGTGTTTATCTTGAATATTTTAATAAATTATGTTTTCCAACAATTGCCAAGTTCACATAAAAAATGTCCAAACCATGTGCTTGCAGTTTGTTGCATGTGCATTTCACCTATGCAGATGTATTCATATTTTGTTTCCTGAAAATAACATTTTGTTATGTGAAGGAAATTTGGAAATTGGAATTAAGTCCCCAAAACTACTTAATAATTACACAACAATGACCTACAACAATGACCTTTACTGATGAAGGTCAGGTCACATAATATGGAATTAATGTTTATTTATTTATTTTTGTTATTATTGCGGCCCTTTCCGCTCATAGCCCCTGTCATCCCATATACTGGTTGAAAATGGTAGACATTATCACTGATAAGTGCCGAAATTGGAACGCAGTGACTGGTCAGTAACCAAGAAGACAAGAAGATACCCCCATCCTTCCCTCTAATTGAGCTACTTTTGCGCATTTGTTGTTGTGAGGGAACTGCTGTAAGTAGGCAGGAGTTGATGTGTTCTGAAAGATGAGATGTTGAGGATTGTAATAAATGCCACGTTGATGTCATACAAATAAACCACACACCGAGTACAAATGTGCACTTCACATTTCCATATGTGGAAATTCATGTCATTTACAGTATCAATGTTTATGATCGCAATGTTTAATCCACAGTTACAAGGATGACATGTGTTATACCATGCATTGTCCTGAATAGAGTGAGAATATGTTAATTGTATTGTGAAGAAAATTTGTCGCGGAACACGTACTTGAATGCAAGCTCCTGACTCCATCATGACTCCATCATCTTACAATCTGTTAGGCTTTCAAAAAGCACTTCAGACAAAAACTGTAAGATCGCATTTTATAACTTAGCTAGCCATGTTGGCAATAGACTAAGGTGACCGGATTTCTGAAATGAAAACCGGGGACATTTCCAGCTCGGCGGTCAATATATCAATAAAATATCCAATGTTATTATCTATGAAATAAAAAAGGGAGACAATTCCAGTTTCATGTATTTAGTCTAACAGGCACACTGTGATAGAGAAAACAACTATATTACAGAAACACTACAGACGAGACAGAACTGTCTGATCTGAACAGTGGTCCTGGTAGTCTGAGTAGAATAAGAGCAGAAGAGAACATGAGCAAAATTGAAAAAACAGACAATAGTATATGTGAAATACTTAACAACATAATAAAGAAATAAGACGATGATGAGGTTGGTACCTACATTGTATACTGATACCAACCTAATCTGTATATTTCTCAGAAGAATGTATCTTCTTCAGGATTGCTCTGTCTTTGGCCAGCTTCTCCATGAACTCTTTGCAGGGAAGGTTGAAGTTTGTCTTCACAATAAGCATGGCCTTGATGGTAGGAACAGTGAACCTATTTCTTGCTGCTGTCCATAGATCATTCATTTGGGAGAACACTCTCTCGACCGGTGCATTACTTCCAGGTAAGCACATGACAACAGACGCTTATTTAGCCAGGTTAGTGTGTGGGATGTCATACTCTTTGAAGTGGGTAACCACCGTGCTCCATCTCTGACTAAGCGGTGTCTCAGATGTTTCCCATTCTTCAAGCGATCCCCCCTTTAGGAACTCTTGCAGGCCAGTAACCTCGTCAAACAATGCATCCTCATTGATGGTCGCATTGGGGCATTTTTCCTGCAGTGTGCCTGTTGCCTTCTGGATCTCTTCACACTGAGGTTGCCTTTTTAAAAGGAGACAATGTCAATCTTTTAGATTATCTGTGTGCTTTCCCCATGCTTGCAAGTAGTTCGCAGCCATAGTGAAGAATGATTGGGATGTTTTGAGAAAGCTCTCTTTAGACATGGCTCCATTGTCCTCTAGCTCTCAGAAGTCCTCTGACCAAAACTGGAATGAAGTTGTCATCACGTCTTGCTGTCAATTTTCCCTCAACGTTTCTCAGAATTGCAGCGGACTCCACAGCACAGCGGTCCTGGCCTTCAAGCATCTTGATCGTGTCACTGAATACAGTCAAGTTTCCATGGACAAAGGCCAGCCAAAGTTCAGACAGCGCATCTATGAACATTGTCCACAGGACAACAGGGCATTTGTCTTCAGAAATAAAAAAGGATTTCAATGGCACATACATTTTCAGCACTCTTTCTAGAGCAGGGAGCATGGACAGCCAGCGAACATAGCTGTGTCCTAAAATGTTATGGTACTCCTGGCCAACAAAATCGCAAAAGCTCTTCAGTCTTTCTACTCTGATGGTAAAAATATCCAAACATCCAAATATCTTTGTGAGCAGGTACTCAACATCAAGGGGAATCATATCCAAAGCTGTTCTGGCCGTGTTATGAATGATGTGGGCAGGACAACCTAAGCCAATCACCTCCCGCTGCAGAGCATTTTTTACATTGGTATGGACATTGACCCTTCCCAGCCTATTCAGTCCACCAAAGTTTGTATTCATGTTGTTGGCAGACAATGCCACGACTTTGTTTTCCAGGTTACATTTTTGGATGACCGCCAGGACCTCAGCTGCAATTTCCTCTGCTGTTTCTCCTTTCAATTCAACAAAATCAAGCAGTTTTGTTTCCACAGATGTGCTGCCATCATATATCTTACAATATCTGACTAGTATTGGCAGCAGCTTTACATGTCCATGATTGGACGCATCAACGGACAGGGACACAAATTCAACCTGGTCTAGGTCCTGTGTTACCAAAGTAGTTGCCCATGGTGCTAACACATTACTCACTATGGCTTCACATTTTGTCCTAGCACGAGTAAACTTTGGCTCATAAAGCTTCAGTGTGAGTTGCGCTGTGCAGTCCATAGATCTGTAACTATGACTGTGTCGCATAGTGTGGTATGCAAAGACACCCTCCTGCACAGCTAAATCATATTCTTCTTGGGAAGGCTCTACCTTCTTGAAGAATGTGGTGACAGAGGGCATACCAACACGGGCAATCAGAGAGGCTTTATGCTTTTTCGTCTGTTGATGTTCTACCACTGCCGTTCTTCCCCCGCTGCCAATTGAAAAAGAGGAATTACAAAGGGTGCAGTTAACCATTGTATCGTCTTGACCTGAGCATATAAATGGAAATTCTCTCATCATGTTGTCATTAAAATGGCATTTCCGTTTCTTGGAAAGAGCCATTGTACCTCCTCTGTCTGCTCTTCTTCACTCTCTTTGTGTCACTCTTCTTACTCTCTTAACTTTTTCTTCTCCTCCAATCTTTCTCCTCCTCTTTTCTTCACTCGTCTTCCTGCTCTTTCTTCCTTTCCTTCTCTTCACCTTTCCACCTCACTCTTCCACACTCTCCTTGCTTCACTCTTTTTACTCCCTTCATTTTTCCTTCTCCTTCCTCTCCAATCTTTAATAATAAATAGTACACTATTAGATAAAATACTTTGGTTAACAGATTCCCATTGCTTGCATCATTTTTGTATTTTATCTCAAAAACATTGTTTGGAATAATAAATTGGCAGGCTCTGCAATCATATCTTTACCTTTCCTCCTCTATCTCGTTCACTCTTCTTCCTATCCAGTCTTCCTCCTCTCCACTCTAACAGATAACATTATGCTAATGTTATCCATGAACATTTCTAAATATATTTTCACACTACTTATAATGCCAAACCATTCAAATTGTAATGTACAAATAAATATTCTCAGAATTATGCATTCATTTAATATAATCATATTTTCAAAATAGCCCGTCCACTGCATGTTTACATGTGAACGTTTTTTAACCTAGCTACCATGAAAGTAGCTAGTTAACCTAGCTAGATAATGTTAACTTAGTCGACATAGCTAATGTTAGCTAGCATAACCTATTTAAAACCTTATCGTAGCATATCATCTATCTATATAATAAATTGTTACATTATAACATCATTAGCTAGTATCTTAAACAATTGTAACTTACCTGGCTTGAAAAGACGTTTGTGGTGATGTGGATTAACTTGACACTTGCTAGCTTCTGGCTGAGTTTTACACAGCAGTTTTCTCTAAAACTAACGTCAGCAAGTAGTCAGTAGAAGAGATAATGAAGCTGCTATAGCGAGTAGCCCCCTCTGCTGGACAAAACAAGCGCAACGTGATTGAGATGTCAACCGGTAGGCTCTGCTGCCCGGTCTTTCTTGCCACGTAAAATATTATTTCACTCTGCAGTCTGTTTTTAATGCACAGTTAAAAACAGGGACATTTCCGGGGACAGCTCCAGCCAGGGACAGGCCTCCAAAAACGGGGACTGTCCCCGGAAAACGGGCACGTCTGGTCACCCTACAATAGACTAAGCTTTCAAATTATGCCCACCTGAACTAGATTACGATTTACATTTTGGATTGCGTAAACAAGAGCAGATATTGTGTGATGGTGGGGACGCAGGGCTGTGTTCCTAAGAAAACCCCACAAGTGTGCTTGCTTAAGTTCATCAATGGCAAACTAGGAGAGCTCAAAAGAGCACTTAATAGTTGAAGGCTCTTTCCTTGAGTCATAAAAGTGCATTGAAATTTTAAAGAAAAGTGCATTGGAACTGTGCACAGTTTGGAGAGGTGTGTCGGCACTTAAAGAGACCAGTTAGACATCTCACTCAAACCCCTTGTAATAGTTTATTCTTATCTTGCACCTATTCCAAAATGTCAATGAATATTATTATTAGGTACTAAATGTATCCAGAGTATTTTGTTGTTGACAAATGCTGTGAAAAGTACAGTAAATGTAAAATGCACATAAAATCAACAGTGTAATGTTTGGATTCAGTATTGTGTAAAGTGAACTATTTTGTTCTCACTTTTGTTTCTGATAATTTCCCCATAATCTCTAAATTGTTCTCTATCATTATTGCTACCATGGTCATGCATATGTTTTTTATATTTCTGCTGTTAGAAACATTTCAATTAGCCAATTTCCACGAGTGTAAGGGCTTAACCAGTTAGAGGGGCGCCCCTGGTCATTTTGGAAGTTTTTCAAAAGTCTTTTAAGTCCCACTTCTCTCTCATTGCACCAAATTCTTACTTCCTATGATTTCCTATGATCAACATGACAAATAGACCTTCTAGGTTGATTCAGGGCTTAACATAGTGATATATATAATTTGGTCAGTATAAATACCAATTGGGCATTTCTTATGCCATTTGGACATGGTTTACTGACTTTTGGGTTCGGAAGCCGACTTCCTATGATCATATATGGCAAATGGACATAACATCCTGATTTGGTACTTTCAATACTTATGCATGGCATTTGGACATTTCTTATGCCAGTTCCCCTCTCTCCACTGATTTGGTACTTTCAATACTTATGCATGGCATTTGGACATTTCTTATGCCGGTTCCCCTCTCTCCACTGGGATTCTCTGCCTCTAACCCTATTACAGGGGCTGAGTCACTGGCTTACTGGTGCTCTTCCCTGCCATCCCTAGGAGGGGTGCGTCACTTGAGTGGGTTGAGTCACTGATGTGATCTTCCTGTCCAGGTTGGCACCCCCCTTGGGTTGTGCCGTGTCGGAGATCTTTGTGGGCTATACTCGGCCTTGTCTCAGGATGGTAAGTTGGTGGTTGAAGATATCCCTCTAGTGGTGTGGGGGCTGTGCTTTGGCAAAGTGGGTGGAGTTATATCCTGCCTGTTTGGCCCTGTCCGGGGGTATCGTCGGATGGGGCCACAGTGTCTCCTGACCCCTCCTGTCTCAGCCTCCAGTATGTATGCTGCAGTAGTTTGTGTCAGGGGGCTAGGGTCAGTCTGTTATATCTGGAGAATTTCTCCTGTCTTATCCGGTGTCCTGTGTGAATTTAAGTATGCTCTTGCTAATTCTCTCTCTCTCTCTCTCTCTCTCTCTCGGAGGAGAAGGACCTGAGCCCTAGGACCATGCCTCAGGACTACCTGGCCTGATGACTCCTTGCTGTTCCCAGTCCACCTGGCTGTGCTGCTGCTCCAGTTTCAACTGTTCTGCCTGCAACTATGGAACCCTGACCTGTTCACCGGACATGCTACCTGTCCCAGACCTGCTGTTATCAACTCTCTAGAGACAGCAGGAGCAGTAGAGATACTCTGAATGATCGGCTATGAGAAGCCAACTGACATTTACTCCTGAGTTGCTGACCTGTTGCACCCTCGACAACTACTGTGATTATTATTATTTGACCCTGCTGGTCATCTTTGAACATCTTGGCCATGTTCTGTTATAATTTCCACCCGGCACAGCCAGAAGAGGACTGGCCACCCCTCATAGCCTGGTTCCTCTATAGGTTTCTTCCTAGGTTCTGGCCTTTTCTATGGAGTTTTTCCTAGCCATCGTGCTTCTACACCTGCATTACTTGCTGTTTGGGGTTTTAGGCTGGGTTTCTCTACAGCACTTTGTGACATCAGCTGATGTAAGAAGGGCTTTATAAATAAAATTGATTGAAATAAAATCCTCTATTTTACCAAATAGGGCTATCTTCTGTATACCACCCCTACCCTGTCACGGTACAACCGATTGGCTTAAAGGTATTAAGAAGGAAAGTAACTCCACAAATTAACTTTTAACATGGCACACCTGTTAATTGAAATGCATTGTAGGTGACTACCTCATTAAGCTGGTTGAGACAATGCCAGGTGTGTGCAAAGCTGTTGTCAAGGCAAAGGTTGGCTACTTTGAAGAATATACAATATAAAATATATTTCGATTTGTTCAACACTTTTTTGGTTACTACATAATTCAACATGTGTTATTTCATAGTTTTGATGTCTTCACTATTATTCTACAATGTAGAAAATAGTAACATAAAGAAAAACCCTGGAATGAGTAGGTGTGTTCAAACTTTTGACTGATACTGTACAACATTTAAATTTACTGTACATATTTGACACACATTGACATACATGATTACATTGTGCATGTGCTTTTATACAGTAATAAATATTCAGTGCACAAATTATACAACATTTACATTTACAAATACAACATAATAAAAACATACAATATTTACAAGCATTTTAAAAATAACATTTCTTATTTAAACAGGTACAAGTTATCTTATACAACTGCGACCTGGCCAAGATAAAGCAAAGCAATGCAACACAAACAACACAGAGTTACACATGGGATAAACAAACATACAGTCAGTAACACAATCCCCCCAAAATATATACAGTGTGTGCAAATGTAAGATTAGGGAGGCCAATAAATAGGCCATAGTGGTTGAAATAATTACAATTTAGCATTAACACTGGAGTGATAGATGTGCAGAAGATGAATGTGTAAGTAGAGATACTGAAGAGCAGTATCAACTACTAACAATATGGGGATGAGGTAGTTGGGTGGGCTATTTACAGATGGGCTGTGTACAGGTGCAATGATCGGCAAGCTGCCATGACAGCAGATACTTAAAGTTAGTGAGGGAGATATAAGACTCCAGCTTCAGTGATTTTGCAATTCGTTCCAGTCACTGGCAGCAGAGAACTGGAAGGAAAGACGGCCAAAGGAGGAGTTGGCTTTGGGGTTGACCAGTGAAATATACCTGCTGGAGCGCGTGCTACGGGTGGGTGCTGCTATGGTGACCAGTGAGCTGAGATAAGGCAGGGCTTTATCTAGCAAAGACTTATAGATGACCTGGAGCCAGTGGGTTTGGTGACGAATATGATGCGAGGGACAGCCAACGAGAGCATACAGATCGCAGTGGTGGGTAGTATATATGGCTTTGGTGACAAAACAGATTGCACTGTGATAGACTACTTCGCTGAGTAGAGTGTTGGAGGCTATTTTGTAAATGACATCACCGAAGTCAAGGATCGGTAGGATAGTCAGTTTTACGAGGGTATGTTTGGCAGCATAAGTGAAGGAGGCTTTGTTGTGAAATAGGAAGTTGTAGATTTAATGTTGGATTGGAGATGCTTAATGCGAGTCTGGAAGCAGAGTTTACAGTCTAACCAGACACCTAGGTATTTGTAGTTGTCCACATATTCTAAATCATAACCGTTCAGAGTTGTGATGATAGACTTGCGGCTGGGTGCGGGTAGTGATTGCTTGAAGAGCATGTATTTAGTTTTACTTGCATTTAAGAGCAGTTGGAGGCCACGGAAGGAGTGTTGTATGGCATTGAAGCTAGTCTGGAGGTTATTTAACAAAGTGTCCAAAGAAAGGCCAGAAGTATACAGAATGTTGTTGTCTGCGTATACATGGATCAGAGAATCACCAGCAGCAAAAGCGACATCATTGATGTATACGGAGAAAAGAGTCTGCCCGAGAATTGAACCCTGTGGCACCTCCATAGAGACTGCCAGAGGTCAGGACAACAGGCCCTCTGATTTGACACACTGAACTCTATCTGTGAAGCAGTTGGTGAACCAGGCGAGGCAGTCATTTGAGAAAGCAAGGATGTTGAGCCTGCCGATGAGAATGCGGTGATTGACAGAGTCGAAAGCCTTGGCCAGGTTGATGAAGATGGCTGCATAGTATTTTATTTTATTGATGGCGGTTATGATATCGTTTAGGATCTTGAGCGTGGCTGAGGTGCACCCATGACCAGCTCAGAAACCAGATTGCATACTGGAGAAGGTACAGTGGGATTCAAAATGGTCTGTGATCTGTCTGTTCGAAGACTTTAGAAAGGCAGAGTAGGATAGATGTAGGTCGGTAACAGTTTGGGTCTAGAGTGTCTCCCCTTTGCAGAGGGGGATGACTGCGGCAGCTTTCCAATCTTTGGGGATCTCAGACGATACGAAAGAGAGGTTGAACAGGCTAGTAATAGGGGTTACAACAATTGTGGCGGATCATTTTTAGAAAGAGAGGGTCCAGATTGTCTAGCTCAGCTGATTTTAAAGGTCCAGATTTTGCAGCTCTTACAGAACATCAGCTATCTGGATTTGGGTTTAGGAAAAGTAGGGGAGGCTTGGGAAAGTAGCTGTGGGGGGTGCAGAGCTGTTGACCGGGATAGGGGTAGCCAGGTGGAAAGCATGGCCAGCCATAGAAAAATGCTTGTTGAAATTCTCGATCATTGTAGATTTATCGTGGTGACATTGTTTCCTAGCCTCAGTGCAGTGGGCAGCTTCTCCATGGACTCTACATTGTCCCAGAACTTTTTCGAGTTTGTGCTACAGGATGCCTTTGCTTTCCTAACTGCCTGTGCATATTAGTCCCTAACTTTCCGGAAAAGTTGGATATCGCAGGGGCTATTCAATGCTAATGCAGTACGCCACAGGATGTTATTGTGCTGGTCAAGGGCAGTTAAGTCTGGAGTGAACCAAGGGCTATATCTGTTCTTAGTTCTAAACATTTAAGATGGTGAGAAAAGCACTTTTAAAGAATAACCAGGCATCCTCTACTGACGGGATGAGGCTAATATCCTTCCAGGATACCCGGGCCAGGTCGATTAGAAAGGCCTGCTCGCTGAAGTGTTTTAGGGAGCGTTTGACAGTGATGAGGGGTGGTCGTTTGACAGCAGACCCATTACGGACGCAGGCAATGAGGCATTGATTGCTGAGATCCTGGTTGAAGACAGCAGAAGTGTATTTAGAGACAGGTTGGTCAGGATGATATCTATGAGGGTGCCCGCGTTTACGGAGTTAGGGTTGTACCTGGTAGGTTCCTTGATAATTTGCGTGAGATTGAGAGCATCTAGCTTAGAAGAGGGCTGAGGGGAGTCTATAACAAGCGACAACAGTGAGAGACTTATTTCTGGAAAGGTGGATTTTTAAAAGTAGGAGCTCTAATTGTTTGAGCACAGACCTGGATAGCATGACAGAACTCTGCAGACTATCTCTGCAGTAAATTGCAATTCCATGATTACATTGTACATGTCATCTATTGTTTTGAGGGTGAAATTTCATCCACGGGCTTGTATAATCCTTGTATAAAATATGTTGAATATGTACAGTGCCTTGCAAAAGTATTCGGCCCCCTTGAACTTTGCGACCTTTTGCCACATTTCAGGCTTCAAACATAAAGATATAAAACTGTATTTTTTTGTGAAGAATCAACAACAAGTGGGACACAATCATGAAGTGGAACGACATTTATTGGATATTTCAAACTTTTTTAACATATCAAAAACTGAAAAATTGGGCATGCAAAATTATTCAGCCCCCTTAAGTTAATACTTTGTAGTGCCACCTTTTGCTGCGATTACAGCTGTAAGTCGCTTGGGGTATGTCTCTATCAGTTTTGCACATCGAGAGACTGAAATGTTTTCCCATTCCTCCTTGCAAAACAGCTCGAGCTCAGTGAGGTTGGATGGAGAGCATTTGTGAACAGCAGTTTTCAGTTCTTTCCACAGATTCTCGATTGGATTCAGGTCTGGACTTTGACTTGGCCATTCTAACACCTGGATATGTTTATTTTTGAACCATTCCATTGTAGATTTTGCTTTATGTTTTGGATCATTGTCTTGTTGGAAGACAAATCTCCGTCCCAGTCTCAGGTCTTTTGCAGACTCCATCAGGTTTTCTTCCAGAATGGTCCTGTATTTGGCTCCATCCATCTTCCCATCAATTTTAACCATATTCCCTGTCCCTGCTGAAGAAAAGCAGGCCCAAACCATGATGCTGCCAACACCATGTTTGACAGTGGGGATGGTGTTTTCAGGGTGATGAGCTGTGTTGCTTTTACGCCAAACATAACGTTTTGCATTGTTGCCAAAAAGTTCAATTTTGGTTTCATCTGACCAGAGCACCTTCTTCCACATGTTTGGTGTGTCTCCCAGGTGGCTTGTGGCAAACTTTAAACAACACTTTTTATGGATATCTTTAAGAAATGGCTTTCTTCTTGCCACTCTTCCATAAAGGCCAGATTTGTGCAATATACGACTGATTGTTGTCCTATGGACAGAGTCTCCCACCTCAGCTGTAGATCTCTGCAGTTCATCCAGAGTGATCATGGGCCTCTTGGCTGCATCTCTGATCAGTCTTCTCCTTGTATGAGCTGAAAGTTTAGAGGGACGGCCAGGTCTTGGTAGATTTGCAGTGGTCTGATACTCCTTCCATTTCAATATTATCGCTTGCACAGTGCTCCTTGGGATGTTTAAAGCTTGGGAAATCTTTTTGTATCCAAATCCGGCTTTAAACTTCTTCACAACAGTATCTCAGACCTGCCTGGTGTGTTCCTTGTTCTTCATGATGCTCTCTGCGCTTTTAACGGACCTCTGAGACTATCACAGTGCAGGTGCATTTATACGGAGACAGATGGATTGTATTTATCATCATTAGTCATTTAGGTCAACATTGGATCATTCAGAGATCCTCACTGAACTTCTGGAGAGAGTTTGCGGCACTGAAAGTAAAGGGGCTGAATAATTTTGCACACCCAATTTTTCAGTTTTTGATTTGTTAAAAAAGTTTGAAATATCCAATAAATGTCGTTCCACTTCATGATTGTGTCCCACTTGTTGTTGATTCTTCACAAAAAAATACAGTTTTATATCTTTATGTTTGAAGCCTGAAATGTGGCAAAAGGTCGCAAAGTTCAAGGGGGCCGAATACTTTCGCAAGGCACTGTAGGTAGCTCTTGCCCACATGGGTTCTGTGGGTAGTTGTTTTCTGTATTGTTAGTTTCCTGACAGAACTGTTCGTTTTCCTCTATGTTATTTTTGGTTCTAGTGTTCTGATTTTAATAAAATGTCATGAACACGTCTCACACAGCGCTTTGGGCCAGTCATTCACAGGAAGAGGATCGTTACAG
Source organism: Oncorhynchus tshawytscha (assembly GCF_018296145.1). Lineage (NCBI taxonomy): Eukaryota > Metazoa > Chordata > Actinopteri > Salmoniformes > Salmonidae > Oncorhynchus > Oncorhynchus tshawytscha. The sequence continues at coordinate 34,899,638 of NC_056439.1, read as the reverse complement.
AAACTCCGTATCTGTCGCAAACTTTGACTGCTAACCTTGTGCGATAGCAAGCCTTTTCCTTTTGGAGAGTTATGAAGTTATAAAAACTGGGTGTTTTGCAAATATTGAACTTACAATATGGCTACTAATACTGGAAAAGCTAAATCAAAGTCCAAGTATACAGATTTATACAGATACTATATTCTTGCAAAAAAATGTAATGTAAATGTGTCCTTCATGATTTACCCATACTAGCTTACTCATACTTCAATTATCAGTCTGAAACTTTGCACATACACTGCTCCCCTCTTGTGGACACCATTGGAATTACAACCAGAATGATGGATAGATATGGGACCTTTCTGTTGCATTTCAAAGATGGTGGTGGAAAGCAAATACAAAAAAACAGTTGATTTTTTTCTTTGTATTTTCTTCTACCAGATCTATTGTGTTATATTATTCTACATTCAATTCACATTTCCACAAACTTCGAAGTGTTTCCTTTCAAATGGTACCAATAATATGCATATCCTTGCTTCAGGGCCTGAGCTACAGGCAGTTATATTTGGGTAAATCCTTTTTGGCAAACATTTTTAAAAAGCGGACTATCCCTTAATACAGCCCAGGATTCAACTAAAACTAGACAATACCTACAGGCCTAGAGTTTCAAACTTTGGTTGATTTCAAATGGAATCTGCAAGGTAATTATAAATATGTTGGATTCACGTCTCCATCTCAACCAAAACATTTTTAAAAAGTTAAAGAATTGGACTAAATCAAATCAAAGTGTATTTAAAGTCCATTTAATGTTTGATTTGATTTAGTCCAATTCTTTAACTTTTTAAAAAACATTTTGGATGAGATGGAGATGTGAATCCAACATATTAATTATTAATTTGTAGACAAACTGAAGACTAAGTCAGTGGCATAGATGGAACTATCCAAGCAGAAGATCTACTTCAAAGGTTGATATATCTCTTTTCCAATACAGTAAATAGCCTATTAACTTGTTCACAAGTTAATAAATTACATGTTGGATTCACGTCTCCATCTCATCCTAAAATAAAAGTTAAAGAATAAGATTAAAGGCAGTGGCTCAGATGGAAATATCCAAACAGTATATACATCTCCCTTGAACACAATCCAATATTACTTTTGTAAGACATTAAATAGCCTAATGTTAAGGCTATCTGTCACGTTCTGACCTTTATTTCCTGTGTTTTGTATTTAGTTAGTATGGTCAGGGCGTGAGTTGGGTGGGCAGTCTATGTTTGATTTTCTATGATTTGGGGTTTTCTATGTTTCGGCCTAGTATGGTTCTCAATCAGAGGCAGGTGTCATTAGTTGTCTCTGATTGAGAATCATACTTAGGTAGCCTGGGTTTCACTGTGTGTTTGTGGGTGATTGTTCCTGTCTCTGTCTTTGCACCAGATAGGACTGTTTAGGGTTTCACACGTTCCATGTTTATTGTTTTGTAGTGTTCATGTGTACATTTACATATTAAAAGAACCATGGACACTTACCACGCCGCATATTGGTCCTCTGATCCGTTTCACCTCTCCTCTTCGGAAGAAGAGGAGGAAATCCCTTACAGAATCACCCACCCAACTCGGACCAAGCGGCGTGGTAAACAGCAGCGACGACAGCAGCTGCAGCAGCAACAACAGCGGCCAGCATCACAGGACTCCTGGACATGGGAGGAGATACTGAACGGAGAGGGACCCTGGGCACAGGCTGGGAAACATCGCCGTCCGAAATCAGAGCTGGAGGCAGCGAAAGCTGAGCGGCGGCGATATGAGGAGGCAGCACGGCAGTGCGACAGGTACGAGAGGCAGCCCCAAATTTTTTTTGGGGGGGGCAGACGAGGTGTGGTACTAAGCCAGGTAGCAGACCTGAGCTCACTCCTCGTGCTTATGATAAGCAGCGCATTACTGGTCAGGCACCGTGTTATGCGGTTAAGCGCACGGTGTCGCCAGTGCGTGTCCATAGCCCGGTGCGCTATAGGGCAGCCCCCCGAAAGTGCCATGCGAGTGTGGGCATTGAGCCAGGGCGTATGGTGCCTGCTCAGCGGGTCTGGTCGCCGGTACGCAGTTTTGGTCCAGGTTATCCTGCGCCGGCTCTGCGTGCTGTGTCTCCGGGCGCTGGGAGGGTGCAGTGCGTCCTCTGCCTGCGCTCCGCTCGTGCCGGGCAAATGTGGGAGTGGAGCCTAGGGGAGAGGTGCGTGTAGTGAGCACTAGATCTCCCGTGCTTATCCACAGCCCGGTTCAACCTGTGCCTGCACTCTGGAGGGTCCGGGCTAGAGTAGTTGTCCAGCCTGGGGAAGTGGTGCCAAGGTTGCGCACCAGAGCTCCAGTGCTCCCCCACAGCCCGGTCCTTCAGGTGCCTCCTTAACACCAAGCCTCCTGAAGGTCTCCCCAGCCTGGTGGTTCCTGTGGCAGCCCCACGCACCAGGCTGTCTCTCTGTCTCCTCCCTGCAGGTGGTCCCGCCTGTCCGGTGCCGCTGCCGGAGTCTCCCGCCTGTCCGGCGCCGCTGCCGGAGTCTCCCGCCTGTCCGGCGCCGCTGCCGGAGCCTCCCGCCTGTCCGGAGCCTCCCGCCTGTCCGGCGCCGCTGCCGGAGCCTCCCGCCTGTCCGGCGCCGCTCCCGCCTGTCCGGCGCCGCTGCCGGAGCCTCCCGCCTGTCCGGCGCCGCTGCCGGAGCCTCCCGCCTGTCCGGAGCCTCCCGCCTGTCCGGCGCCGCTGCCGGAGCCTCCCGCCTGTCCGGCGCCGCTGCCGGAGCCTCCCGCCTGTCCGGAGCCTCCCGCCTGTCCGGCGCCGCTGCCGGAGCCCCCGCCTGTCCGGCGCCGCTGCCGGAGTCTGAGGCGCCAGAGCCCGTCAGCCCTGAGGCGCCAGAGCCCGTCAGCCCTGAGGCGCCAGAGCCCGTCAGCCCAGAGGCGTCAGCCCTGAGGCGCCAGAGCCCGTCAGCCCAGAGGCGCCAGAGCCCGTCAGCCCAGAGGCGCCAGAGCCCGTCAGCCCAGAGGCGCCAGAGCCCGTCAGCCCAGAGGCGCCAGAGCCCGTCAGCCCAGAGGCGCCAGAGCCCGTCAGCCCAGAGGCGCCAGAGCCCGTCAGCCCAGAGGCGCCAGAGCCCGTCAGCCCAGAGGCGCCAGAGCCCGTCAGCCCAGAGGCGCCAGAGCCCGTCAGCCCAGAGGCGCCAGAGCCCGTCAGCCCAGAGGCGCCAGAGCCCGTCAGCCCAGAGGCGCCAGAGCCCGTCAGCCCAGAGGCGCCAGAGCCCGTCAGCCCAGAGGCGCCAGAGCCCGTCAGCCCAGAGGCGCCAGAGCCCGTCAGCCCAGAGGCGCCAGAGCCCGTCAGCCCAGAGGCGCCAGAGCCCCTCAGCCCAGAGGCGCCAGAGCCCCTCAGCCCAGAGGCGCCAGAGCTTCTGCCCCTCTGTCCAGAGCTTCTGCCCCTCTGTCCAGTGGGGTCATTGAGAGGGGTGGCCATGGTGAGAAAGCCACGGAGGCGGACAATAAGGCGGACTAAGACAATGGTGAAGTGGGGTCCGCGTCCTGCGCCAGAGCCGCCACCGCGGACAGACGCCCACCCAGACCCTCCCCTATAGGTCAAGGTTTTGCGGCCGGAGTCCGCACCTTTGGGGGGGGGGGTACTGTCACGTTCTGACCTTTATTTCCTGTGTTTTGTATTTAGTTAGTATGGTCAGGGCGTGAGTTGGGTGGGCAGTCTATGTTTGATTTTCTATGATTTGGGGTTTTCTATGTTTCGGCCTAGTATGGTTCTCAATCAGAGGCAGGTGTCATTAGTTGTCTCTGATTGAGAATCATACTTAGGTAGCCTGGGTTTCACTGTGTTTGTGGGTGATTGTTCCTGTCTCTGTCTTTGCACCAGATAGGACTGTTTAGGGTTTCACACGTTCCATGTTTATTGTTTTGTAGTGTTCATGTGTACATTTACATATTAAAAGAACCATGGACACTTACCACGCCGCATATTGGTCCTCTGATCCGTTTCGCCTCTCCTCTTCGGAAGAAGAGGAGGAAATCCCTTACACTAAGGTAACATTATTTATTCAACCTTAAAATGAGTAAAACACCTATGGCCACATTTGGACATTATTGTAACTATAAATGTCTTATGTAAACATAGAATGTTCAGGGTCACAGGTCTATGAAAATCTGCACAATTGCTATAATAACCTGCACAGAATCTCACTCACACCTTGCACTTGTATTTTTATGTAATCTCTACTGCAATCCAGGTCATTTGGTTGTGCTATTAGACGAAGCACAGTGATAGCATATTAAGTTGTTTTATAAAAAAATATATATCTGACATTGTTTTGATAGCACACAGGAATTCAACAAACTTTTGGCTCTCTTTTTGTGTGGGTGAAAATAGGTTGGAATCTCATTGATCAACGTCCACCAAATATTACCCAATTTTCCACGTTGAAATGACATGTTGTGCCCAGTGGGTCTGCAGATTACTCCATACACGGACACAAAAAAACTGAATACAGATTTAAATAATTCTGTTGAGATCAACGGGGCATCTAGAGTAAGCCATCCATGTGATTTGGTCTGAGGTGGTAGCCAGGACCACAAAGCCACGTTTCAATGATTGTTGGGATTTACTTCAAGCATTCATTTGTTTTATTATATCCTCTACGTAGCAAGGCATTAAACGTAAACTCATTTTGCACTCATTATAATGTCAACTGGAACAATATCCTGACTCCTGCACAGTGCTTATGGCTGTTATAATTCCAGAGGAGATTTTCAAATGAAGGGAAACACATTTTGGGTTAACCAGAAAAACCAATGGAACGTCACAGACCATCTCTGGAATATATTAGACTGAATTAGAATGCAAATTAGAACTCTTTCCATTTTGGATTGAACACAACTAAATTCTTTGCATGCTATGAAGTGTTCTGATGACAGACTGACATTCTCTCATAAATGGAGGATAAGTTAAAGGAAGGATCATGCTTATTAAACTGACAGGCAGAAGGTGATGATTTCCACTCTGGGTCCAAAAGTGAAAGCCAGCTAATCTTGGGGAAAGAAAGTCCCTCTTTATCTGAATGGGACCAATACTTCCAGCAATACTCTAAGACCATGGCAAACTGTTGTGGAGACTTGAAGTGTATGTTTGATATTTTCAACCTCATAACAACACTTGTTATATTTATAGACATTTTTAAAATGTCACCTTTCATTCAATGTTTCAGACAGTTTGATGTCTTTACTTCATGGGAAAGTTCACTCATTATACACTTTAGTTGTGTATTTTCCTTTGATTTGACGTGTACTTTCCTTTTTGTCCAACAAAACTTTTTGTTGAAGGTACTAAAGCTATGCGGCGGTGCTTCACTTTGGTTAACTCTGGTATTCACCAGTGTCTCCCTTGGAAAGACTAAACCTCCCAGGCCTTCTGAAGCCAAAGCTCAGACACAATGTTCCACTGTATTTCCAGGGATGGCACTTGACAGTAGAACATTTACCTTACGTATTACATCTGTCTGCTCAATCTCTCCGACGGCTTCTGTCTACAGTCACTATGGTTACTACTTCATCTAATAAACAGTCTTTTTAACATGCCTCTCAGGACTCTGGCAGAGGGAGTGAGATTCTTTACAGCACAGAGCTGTAGCTGGTGGCAGAGTGGAGGGAGGGCCCGAGCTGAAGAACCCAAGCTGAAAAAAAGTTTGGTTGGTGTGAGTTTTGTTTTCCTGTCCGAAATACAATTCAGCAGATCTGGGTCCTTGAGCTAGGGGGAATAGCTACTCTCTGTCTCCTCGCATGCGCCCCCCCCACACACCCACACCCCATCCAAGTTCCCCATAGTGTCAGAGCAGAGAAAGACTATAGCAGTACAGAACGTCTACAGCCTGCTCTGAATTAACCCATGTGAAAACAAGCCTCCCTCAGAGTTCACCCACAGTGCTCATTCATGCAGGCTCCGGACCGAATCACAGCCAAATGCAGCTTGGGGAGGGCTACACACACCACTGGCTGTGGGAAAGGTGTACAAAGGGGAAAGGAAAAATAGTGGAGGGGAAACACAACTGTCTATACAGATACAATGCATTCGGAAGGTATTCAGTCCCCTTGACCTTTTCCACAATTTGTTACATTACATCCTTATTCTAAAATGGATTAAATGTTTTTTTCCCCCTCATCAATCTACACACAATAAAAAAAATGCAAATGTTTTACAAATTAAAAAGTGAAATATTACATTTACATGTATTCAGACCATTTACTCAGTACTTTGTTGAAGCACTTTTGGCAGCGATTACAGCCTTGAGTCTTCTTAGGTATGATGATCCATGTATTTGAGGAGTTTCTCCAATTCTTCTCTACAGATCCTCTCAAGCTCTGGCAGGTTGGATGGGGAGATGTTGGATCGGGTTAGATCTCGTCGGAGCGCTCTGGAACAGGTTTTCAAGGATCTCTCTGTACTTTGTGCTGTTCATCTTTCCCTCTATCCTGACTAGTCTCCCAGTAACTACTGCTGAAAAACATCCCCACAGCACGATGCTGCCCACAACATGATGCATGCTTCACAGTAGGGATGGCGCCAGGTTTCCTCCAGACTTGACGCTTGGCATTCAGGCCAAAGAATCCAATCTTGGTTTCATCATACCAGAGAATCTTGTTTCGCGTGGTCTGAGAGTCTTTTAGGTGCCTTTTGGCAAACTCTAATCGGGCTGTCATGTGCCTTTTACTTAGGAGTGGGTTCTGTCCACTTTACCATAAAGGCCTGATTTGTGGAGTGCTACAGAAATGGTCCTTCTGGAAAGCTCTCCCATCTCCACAGAGGAGCTCTGAAGCTCTGTAAGACCTTCCTGACCAAGGCCCTTCTAACCCAATTGCTCAGTTTGGCCGGGCGGCCAGCTCTAGGAAGAATCTTGGTGGTTCAAAACTTCTTACTTTTAAGAATGATGGAGGCCACTGTGTTCTTGGGGACATTCAATCGTGCAAACATTGGTACCCTTCCCCTGATCTGAGCCTCTGATCTGAGCTCCTGTCTCAGAGCTCTACTGATATTTCCTTCAACCTCATTACTTGTTTTTTTGCTCTGACGTGCACTGTCAACTATGGGACCTTTAATAGACAGATGTGTGCCTTTCCAAAGCATGTCCAATCAATTGAATTTACCGCAGTACTCAAATGAAGTTGTAGAAACGCCTCAAGGATGATCAATGGAAACAGGATGCACCCGAGCTCAATTTCGAGTCTCATGGCAAAGGGTCTCAATACCTACGTAAATAATGTTTTTCCGGTTTTAATCTGTAATAGATTTGCAAACATTTCTAAAAACCTGTTTTTGCTTTGTCATTATGGTGTATTGTGTGTAGATTGATGAGGATTTGCTTTTAATTAATCCATTTTAGAATAAGGCTGTGAAGTAAAAAAAGATCTGGAGAAAGGGAAGGGGTCTGAATACTTTTCAAAAGGGAAAGGGGGCTACCTAGTCAGTTGCACACCTAGTCAGCTGCACAACTGAATGCATTCAACTGAAATGTGTCTTATGCATTTAGCCCAACCCCTCTGAATCAGAGAGGTGCGGGGGGCTGCCTTAATCAACCTCCACATCATCAGCGCCCAGGTGTTAACTGCCTTGCTCAGGGGCAGAACAACAGATATTTACAGTACCTTGTCAGCTCGGGGATTCGATCCAGCAACCTTTCATTTACTGGTCCTACACTCCTACCCGCCAAGCACTGTAGACAGGTGTGTGCCTTTCCAAAGCTTTCCAAAGCATGTCCAATCAATTGAATTTACCACAGGTGGACTCCAATCAAGTTGAAGAAATATCTCAAGGATGATTAAAAGAAACATGATGCACCTGAGCTCAATTTTGAGACTCATAGCAAAGGGTCTGAATATTTGTTTTCTAAAATATTTCTAAAAACCTGTTTTCACTTTGTCATTATGGGGTATTGTGTGTAGATTGATGAGGATTGTTTCCCCTTTAATCCATTGTAGAATAAAGCTGTAACGTAAAACAAAATGTGGAAAAAGTCAAGCGGTCTGAATACTTTCACCATATAATAACTTCATTTGAGCAAGTTTGCTACATTAGGTAAATCATCCTGGAGCAACAGGAAATGGAAACAGGAAACTATTATGTGGATTATAATTTGTCCTTTTATATATTTTTTGTCAAGTTTGACATTTTAAAGTGGAAATTACAAACTTTAGAAGCCTTTTTAAACCTTGAATACACAAATCTGCATTTCCTGCTGTGTAGAAAATTTCTCAGCAACGAAAGAGTGATCAAATTAAGATCCTACATCTGTAACAACTTGTATGTGAAATGTAGATGTTTATTTATGTCTATCAGTATTTTGTAGCTGTAAAGGAGGTAAGAAGAATCACTATGGCCTACAGAGTTACAGTAGTAGTTGCGGAGAAGAAATAGAAGACGTCCAAGGGTTGTCTAATTCTCATATATACTCTAAACATTTTCCTAGAGTAATTTCCTGTGTAAACGTGAAATATCTGTCTTACATCAGAGCAAATATACTGTGTTCCTATCCTTGTCTTTCAAGAAATGTTATATGTTTTACATCCACTTGTATATATACAATACATTTGAGGTTTCAGAGTGAGATATACAGTATAGCTACATTCAAAGTTATCATTCGGATGGCATTGAGATGTATGGCAGATGCAGTAGATGGCACTCTCTTGAAATACCAGCTCTCACAGTCTCACATCAGAATTAGACGTTCATCCATGTTTCTCAAACGTCAAATTTCAAAATTGTTTCAAATGTCAAATTTCTAAGAAATATCTCAAGGATGATTAAAAGAAACATGATGCACCTGAGCTCAATTTTGAGACTCATCGCAAAGGTTCTGAATATTTGTTTAGGCATTAACTACAAATTTATAAAGTAAAGGTTAAGATCAGGCATAAACTAAAAATTCTAAATAAGGTTAGGCATGGATGGTTAATGGTTAACGTAAGTGTTAAGGTTTGGGATAGGCTTAAAACTAATGTATCAAAAACAAATTTCTATCACTGGATTCAAACATGCAACCTTTTGATTCAGCCAGAGGCAGATGCTTATACTCATCTGCAATCCCTTCCCACAACACCCTAGCACAGGGCTGCCCAACCCTTTTCCTGGATATCTACCGTCCTGTGGGTTTTCAGTCCAACCCTAATTTAACACACCTGATTCTACTAATTAGCTGTGCAACAAGACCTTAACTAGCTGAATCTGATATGCTAAATTAGGGTTGGACTGAAAACCTAAAGAACAGTAGATCTCCAGGAAAAGGGTTGGGCAGCCCTGCCCTAGCAAATCCGCACTCACTTTTCCCCCTAGTGGCCGGTTTCCACGTCATTTCTCGACGTCCTCAGACAGGGATGGACGTCGAATACTGGCTTGTATCATGGGTGACCTGGCTGCTCCTGAATCAGAGTGCGTGGGTTAAATAGGGATTTACAGCCCAAGTACAGAGTGCCCTGGGTGAAATATTGATGAGTGGGGCCTGTGGCTGGGGGTGTGACTGCATGTGCCCTACCAGAGCCAGGGTGTTGGTGTCTGGAGGCAGAGCATGTGTGCTGCTAACACCCAAGGTCCACATCAATCTTTCATGGCAACACACAGCCTTGACATCATGATCTATTATTACCTCTTTGACCTCCCTGCATTGTCTTGTTCATAGCATTTGTGCTCTCCTAAGACTGAGATACGCCACAGACAGGGCTGAGAAGGAGTATAGGATTTATTGCATGGAGCTCAGGCACTATGGATATCATACACTACATGTTTATGACCCAACCAGAACATAATACATCATAATACAATGGAATTATGTAAGTGCACTAAAACTTCTGAAAATGTATAATTGTTATTACCGTATGTACTTATGCAGATACAAACACCATGAATGCATATCTGAATGGGTCAGAGGATGTATAATTCTTCAGATATCTCAACATGGGCAACACAACACATGATTTCTCCACATCACTGCAACAACAAAGCACTTGCAGTAAAATCGATTCATGACCACCAGTTTATATGCCAATTTGGGGTGGCCAAACTAAATACCCTCATATATAACAAAAGATACTTAAGATTTATTACAAACTGTGACTTTGGGCTGCCACATCATAGTAATTTAAATTCTTACATATCACTTGTGTAGCAATCTGCACACATATCTCTATGTTATTTTGGTATTAATTTATCTTGTAGATTAAATTCTACTTTGACATAATACTTTGATGGAGTGAAATTGTCCATAAAACTCAAATATTATGTGTTTCCAATTTTTATGAGAATTTAGAAGGGATATTTTGTAACATGAATTGCTACAATATCTATTTTCCTAAATCTGGAGGGATAACATATCTTGATTCCAAATGTCAGGAATTTCCCATAGATAGCCTGTTCAATAAAATTATAGAAATACAAACATGATTCAGTTATCTGTCACAAAAAGTGATTTATACAATCAACAGCTAATAGCTAATGATAATAATAATAGTAAAGTATGAATATAAATCTTATGGTTGGTACCTACAGTATTAAAGCATAAACATTCACTGTTGTGTACATACCTTTTATATTACATTGGATTACTGCACTCCATTAATGGGCGCTCTGTTTGAAAACACAAAGAACAAGATTTTATGCCCCAGTAAGTAATTCTCCTCTGAGCTTGGCAGAGATCTTGTAGTTCAGGGGCTTCAATGTTAACCCATAGGAGCAGTCTAAGGAGAGGTCCTGACTTGGATTATCTTCAAATGTGCACTGGTGAATCAAAATAGCAGAAAATAAAAAGACCTCCACTTTGGCTATCTGGTCACCAATACATCGCCTCTTTCCTGCTGAGAATATCATCACACTGCTGGTCAGATCCTTGTCAAGGGCACCGCTTTCATCTAGGAAACGTGAAGGGTCAAAGAGATGTGGGTCCTTCCACTGTAAAGGGTCGTGGTTGACAGACCACTGGTTGATGAAGACCACTGTGTCTTTGGGGATGTGGAAGCCTTCGATGGTAACATCTGAGGTGGTGGAGTGGGGGATGGTGAGGGGTACAAAGCTGGTGTAGCGCATGGTCTCATAGATAACGGCATCTAGGTAAGCCAGGTTGGCTTTGTCCTCAATACAGGGCAGCCTGTCACGGCCTACCACTTTGTCAATCTGCTCCTGCAGTCTGGTTTGGATGTTGGGGTATTTCACCAATAAAAGGAGCATCCAATGAAGGCAAGTGGACACAGTATCCAGTCCTGCACCAATCAGATCAGACACTGTCCCTTCTGTGTGGGCCTCCGTCAACCCGGTATCACTGTCCGCCTTGTCAATGACCCCAATAATGGCATCACTCATGTCCCGGGTCACTTCAGGGTCAAATGTCTCCCTGTGCTCCACAACCTTGTCTCTCACAAAGGTGAAAAACTCTTTATTGAGGTCTTTGAAGCTCTGGTAGACCCTGCGGACAGGATTTGGGAAATACTGAAGCCAGGGCATGACATCCACCAAGCTGCCAGCCCCCACCGTCTCTCCAAACTTGTCCACGCTGCCCAGAAGGGTTCTAAACTCAATGTCATCATGTCCATAACGTTTTCCAAAGCACAGGGCACAGATTACATTTGCAGCAGCTACTGTCAGTTCATGAGCAGGGTTGAAAAACTGACCCTCAGCATTGAGTTTGAGGAAAGCTTCAATGAGCTCAGTGGCCTCTGCCACAACGTGCTGTTCAAATGCTTTTTTGGTCTGGCTGTTGGCAGAGGAGAAAGCTCTAATGGTGGTCTGAGCGATCTTCCGGTGCGTCCTCCACTGTTTGCTGTAGTTAGTGAATGTCATGCTGTTACCACCAGACACTGACTGAAAAGACACAAAGTTGGGTCTGCCTGCAAACTCTGTGCTGTGTTGAACCAATGCTTCTCGTATTGATGCATCTCCATTAAGCACCACTATGTTGTTGCAGCCCAGTCTTATCTGATACACGTTGCCGTACTTCTTTGCCAGCTTGGAGAAGGTGATATGAGGCATCTGCCCCAGCTGCATGGCATTGCCAACCACCGGCCAGGCAAAAGGTCCTGGCAGCCTTCTCTTGAGTCTGAGATTCCTGACCCACAGACAGGCTTCCAGACAGAAGAGGAAAACCAAGGAGGCGACCAGCGCTGGCTGGACCTGTCCACTCCACTCCCTGATGATGCTGCTGCCTTTCACCTCAAAGTCTGTTTCCAGCAGTGCCATGGTTCTAAGATATTCTATTTCTGTTGTCCAATTCTTCAAATTTTGAGAGATTACACTTTTTCTTTGTTGAACGTTATTCCTGGTAACCGTATAATTTAAATGGATCCTCCTCTCACCTCAATTCCCCCCAAAATAAAAAAAGAAGTACTTTTTTTTACCATACTTTTTAAAGTATGGTCAGTCCTACATTATGATCTGAAAATGTAGGAAATGAATCGAGACAATGAAGGTTTTCAGCACCTCTTACACACTACAGTCTCTGTCTCCTCCTCCTCCTCCGTGCTGGCTTGTGAACAGGCTCGATCAGGTTGAGTGGTTAGCAGTGGTGCATTTGGTGTCCTTCTTCAGATGACCACATTAGAGGAATGAAGATTTCAGCTTTGACACTCCCTTATATATCTTCTTAGTGGGTGGGAGGGGTCAGGGACTCAGGTTTTTTATTATCTCTCCCCTCCCATTGTGACCACAGAGCAGGCATTAAAACTCCTATTCATTTCTTTTAGCACCGTGTCGCTCATTCCAGCTGAGTGTCAGTTCTTTCTTATACCTAACACTCAACCCATGGTAAGACAAGGAGGAAAGCAGCAAGCAGTCAGGCCTGCCAGCCAAGGGCTAAAACAGAAAGAGTTTAGATTTAGCGGGCCAGAGGACCTGAAAGATTGGGCTGCACTACCATTAAACACAATACAGGTACCACAGGGGATCATTTTAGATGGTTTCTATAAATGGTGTAGTAGTTAGGGTTCCAGATTTCAGTCACAAAGACCACCGCGGCTAAACTCACCCCAACTAAACTCACAGGACACTGATTGGTCCTGTTATATTCTGGATTGTGGAAATTGCTTGATTACCTCTCTAAGGCAGGTAACTTGGCGGTTAAGCACGATGGCAAGTAACCAAAAGATCACTGGTTTGAATCCCTGAGCTGATTAGGTAAACTATCTATTGATGTGCCATTGAGCAAGGCACATAACCCTAATTGTGCTGGATAAAACCGTCTGCTAAATGACTAGAACATATGTAGGATTTTTTCCTGACAGAAATACAGCAAAATAAAATAAATCAATCAATCAAAAGTTTCAGTGAAGTACCCAGGCTAAGGGAGGACTGCTTGTAACTTTAAAATATTCGGTTGAGCTTTCTTCTGTCGATTATAAACTAATGTATGCACTTTTAATTACATAATTTTTTGATCTGTTATTTTCAGCCCATGTTCTGTTAACTCTAAACACCACTAGGAATAGAATCCAAGATATGACTATGAAAGCTCTGGGTTTTGCATCTGGACACAGAACAGAAACAAACAATACACTTGTATATGTTTTATAAGAGTATGCATTTACAAAAGCTTTTGTTAGCATAAGGGTCCTTTTATACTTATAAACAAAATAATATAACTCTTAGGCTTGAGGCTTTATCAAAATAGTTCAAAAGTTATTTCAAAACAGGGACCTCTGACAATTACACTAGTAATAAGGCTATGGAGAGAAACACATAACTTTTAGAAAGTAGACCTACTGGGGGTTCAATGCTGTTCAGCAGGAATTCATCTACTATCGAATTCTGTGCTCTGATGGTGATGCTTGCTGCAAGGAGAGATTCCTCTGTTATATGATGTATTGTTGCCAAACCAGATCACAATTCAAACACATTTGATGTGTTTTAACAGTTTGGATGAGATCAAACATGCAGGACTGGTGTAGACTAGCTGTAAAACATAATGATTGTAACCACTTGTTTACAGTTTTACTATAATTGATTAAGTATTGTATTATACAATGTACCTTAGAGTGTGAATCCCCATAATAATTGTTACTTTGTAATTTTTTATGCACCACCTCATATTCATTCCTCTGTACATGGAGTGTGTTACTACAAAGAACAACACATGGAGAGGAGAATGCAATCCTTCCGGTGATGAGGTACTTAATGAATTAATGAATGACAAATGAGAGAGAAGCAGAATCAGTCACTATCAGCCCCTGATTGATTTAAACATTGCTTTATTAATTCCAGATGTAGCTTATTTTTCAATCATATAAAACAAACAAACCAACAAACAAAACAACATATTTTCATTCATGAATCCTTGCCTGGACATTCAACACATGTTGTAGTTGAGTTTCTTGGTTTGAGAGAGGCAGATATTCTGAACAATATTTAATACATTTCTGAAAACATGTTCTTTGACAAAGGTGACATTACATCTACAGATTTCAGAGCCTTGAGGTTTAAACATGCATGCATTTTTTAAAATACATCGAAACTCCATTGACTTGTGTAGTAATATTGTATTTAGTGACAGTTGATTTGGATATGAAGGGATGGGTTGTGTAGCTAGAGTGCCTGTTCAGTAAAGTAGATTTCTGAGAATATCAATAGGGTCAGTGTTTAGAATTGGTCCTCTCCCAACTGTTCATCAGCCTTATCAGTACCATACTTCTAGACTCCAGTAGAAACCCACCTCTGTATTGAAACACCTCCAAATATTGTTGGAGACACTGAGCGTGAAGTTGCACAGAGGCAACAGTGCTGTTAACGCTGAATTGTCTTCACACGGTAGGCTATGGAAAATACATATCTTGATTTTCCTTTAGCAGTTCGTCAGCATCTGTCAACAGTATTCAATGTGCTCATATGCATGGTGTACAGTAGATAGTGAATTTGATTATAATACTTAACAAATATTGTTCATACCTGAAAGATATATATTTAAAAAAAATTGTGACAGCTTTATCTGAAAAAGATAAATACATTGAAACATCACCATGTTAATAACAGACATCCACAAAGTCCTCAAGGCAACAAACTGTGGTCCTTCAGGTGTGACTACAACATTCACAAACACTCACAGGCATATTACACTGTGATATAACCTTCCATTGACTGTTGAGGAATATTCTAGTTTCCTGCACATATTTTGATATATTAACATGCTGAATACTGTATATGAAGTACGCCCAAAACTCAAAATGGATATGAAACAAAAGTATACTTCCTTAAAGAAAATGATCAAGTACATAGTTTGAGAACCTGTTCAAATTGATTGACCCCATAACCCCTGGCCCCCAACACAGGAGAAAAAGCTATACCTAGCAAACTTTCCATCACTGTAATCATACTTTCAATCCTGTATCAACAACAATGCAAACATATTAAATTGTGATCAGATATGAATTAAATATTAAATATGAAATATTACACTCAACAACAACATTCAGTGCATGTTTACTAATACTCACTGTAAAATATCATTGCTTGGCAAACTTATAGTTTCTGCTGGCCTTGAGTCACAATATTGGGATGAGATTTTTATGCAGGTGACACCAGACCGAGCAGCTTCCCCCTGAGCTTGGTTGTGATGGTGTAGTGCAGGGGCTTCAGTGCGAGCCCATAGGAACAACCAAGGGTCAGGGTCTCTGAGGGATTGCTCTCAAAGGTACACTGGTGAAGCAAGATGGCTGTAAATAAAAATATTTCCACTTTGGCAATCTGGTCGCCAATACATCGCCTCTTACCAGTGGAGAAGATCATGACGCTGTTAGTTCGGTCCTTGTCAAGGGCACCGCTTTCATCTAGGAAACGTGAAGGGTCAAAGAGATGTGGGTCCTTCCACTGTAAAGGGTCGTGGTTGACAGACCACTGGTTGATGAAGACCACTGTGTCTTTGGGGATGTGGAAGCCTTCGATGGTAACATCTGAGGTGGTGGAGTGGGGGATGGTGAGGGGTACAAAGCTGGTGTAGCGCATGGTCTCATAGATAACGGCATCTAGGTAAGCCAGGCTGGCTTTGTCCTCAATACAGGGCAGCCTGTCACGGCCTACCACTTTGTCAATCTGCTCCTGCAGCTTGGTTTGGATGATGGGGTATTTGATCAAAAGCAGGAGAATCCATTGTAAAATGGTTGACATTGTGTCTTGGCCGGCTCCAATAAGGTCTGTGACTGTTCCTTCTGTGAAGTCTTTGGTCAGTCCACTGTCCTTTCCGTGCTCAATCACATTAATGATAGCATCACTCATGTCCCGGGTCACATCAGGGTTGAAGGTTTCTCTGTGCTGCACCACTTTGTCTTTCACAAAGGCAAAAAACTCCTCATTTATGTGTTTGAAATTCTGGTAGACGCTGCGGACAGGATTTGGGAAATTCTGAAGCCAGGGCATGACATCCACCAAGCTGCCAGCCCCCACCGTCTCTCCAAACTTGTCCATTTTGCCTAGGAGAGTTCTAAACTCAATATCATCATGGCCATAACGTTTTCCAAAGCACAGGGCACAGATTACATTTGCAGCAGCGACTGTAAATTCATGAGCGGGATTAAAATATCGTCCATCAGCACTCATTCTCAGAAATACCTGCACAAGATCCATAGATTCTCCTAAAACGTGCTGCTCAAATGCTTTCTTGGTCTGGCTGTTTGCGGAGGAGAAAGCTCTAATGGTAGATTGTGCAATTCTCCTGTGCATTTTCCACTGTTTGCTGTAGTTAGTGAATGTCATGCTCCTGCCTCCTGAAATCATCCGAAAAGACACAAAGTCAGGTCTGCCTGCAAACTCTGTGCTGTGCTGAACCAAGGCTTCTCGTATTGCTGCATCTCCATTAAGCACCACTATGTTGTTGCAGCCCAGTCTTATCTGATACACGTTGCCGTACTTCTTTGCCAGCTTGGAGAAGGTGATATGAGGCATTTGCCCCAGCTGCATGGCATTGCCAACCACCGGCCAGGCAAAAGGTCCTGGCAGCCTTCTCTTGAGTCTGAGATTCCTGACCCACAGACAGGCTTCAAGACAGAAGAGGAAAACCAAGGAGGCGACCAGCGCTGGCTGGACCTGTCCACTCCACTCCCTGATGATGCTGCTGCTGCCCTTCACCTCAAACTCTGTGTCCAGCAGTGCCATGGTTCTAGATGATTTATTACCTATTCCTGAAGACAGATATTGTGAATAGAAAAAAACAGTACAAAAAAGTTCCACTTTTTTCAGCACTCTCAGTCAGTTTTAGCCCAGCTTACTTTTCAAAAGTGATTTAGTGATATTCAATTTCAATTAATCCATCTAATATAAAACTAGTTCAGTTAGTTTAAACTCCAAAGTGTCCTGCTGAGACCATGGTGACAGTCTCAGTACTTCTTGGGAAATTATCTCAGATTAAGCTTGGTGAGTTATGGTGAAGTTGTTCTCTAGTCACACTTTTCAGCAAGATGTAAGACCTTAGTGACTAGTTTTGCATCAGCACGGTGTCTTATATGTTTGCAGTCTGTGGGCAGGGCTCAGCATTATTTTCATACTCCTCCCATTGTGGTAGCCCTGCACTATATATTATCTTTCTGCTGTTGGACCTCGACGCGCGCCGCGCACTAGGAAACAGAGCGCGCAAGAGCAACCGCTGTCCCCGGAGGTGAGCTCCAGTAACTAGTGACAAGTTTAGGAGGAAAGTGACGATTATTTTACAAACTCGAATAGTGACATACGATCCCATTTTAAATTGTTATACTTTCTTATACTTAGAAAACTCAACGGCGCAGTTTGGTACAGAAAAGCGTATAGCGGTTTGTTTCTCATATAGTCGATAACGTATGGTTGACTTTTGTGCGCGTGTGCATGGACATTCTATTCTTTCCATAATTAGCCTAACTGAAACTCTGTTTAGTCTCTTTCATAAAATTATGAATGTTCTCATGGTGCCATGTAGCCTAATACATGTATTTTAAAAGCAAGGGTTTTCATTCAGTTTTACTACTTTTCAGGTACTGTGCAACGCGTTGTTGCATATTGCGTTCTTTTAGTGCTGCATATAGCAAGTTGTATATCTTTGTGATAATATTTTAAATCACTCAACTACCTCGTGGTTCAAATCGAACTCTGAAGGTCAGTGAAAGTTGCTTATGAGCCTACCCGAGTCGGAAGGTTTCCATAATATTGCGCAGAAGATGAAACAAATAATATTTGTAATAATACAATTATGTTAGATCTTCCATCATTGTCTGAATTTCCTTTCTTGAATAGCCTAAATTACATTTAGCTTATTGAACTAGGGATGGGTAACTATCAGAAGTGTTTAAATGAAATGAACCCCCATCTTGATAAGGTCTTGGGTGGCTCTTACACATCTGTCTAGTGATATAAAATTAAAATGACCCAAAGTTCACATGGATGCAACTAAAAATAATTATCCAAGTGTGGATTGAAATATTGTCTATAGACCATATATAGACTGTTTATTTTGCCATGATGAAGAACTTCCTGCCTGTGTAAAACTATCAGGTTATTTAAAAATGATAAATAAAATGTTGCATTTGCAATACAGGTAAATAGACTAACTTGCCTTACATAAGTATGCTTATACAAACACCTCTAAACATAAAGTACAAATCTTATCAGAGAAAATCCATGAAAAATTCATATTCATATTTTCAGCAGGTCTCATGCTACAGCATTTCTTTGAGCCTTTACAAAGCATAAAAGTGGCTGTAGTTTTGCGTGAGAGCCATGTTTCAGATATGAGCCAGCAACCTGGTCTCAGAGCCTTTCATATTATTCTGTACATAATCCGAGACACTCCATTTAGTATGGTATGTTATGTTTCGTATATTTGCATAGGACAGATGGTTACTTAAGGCAAAAACCAAAAGATTGAGAGTTTGAATCTTTAGCATTTTAGATAATTAGCAACTTTTCAACTACTTACTGTTTTCTAGCTACTTGAAACAAAATCCCCTGCCCTTAATCTTAACCCTTTTAGCTAACCCTTCCCCTAACCCTAACCTTAAGCCTTTTAGCTAACCCTTACCCTGAACCTAAAGTCTAGCAACCCCAAAGTTTGCGAGTTTGAATTTAATCACAGACAACTTTAGCATTTTAGCTAATTAGCAACTTTTCAACTACTTACTACTTTTTAGCTACTTTGCAACTACTTCCCCTTCTCCTAACCTCAACCTTAACACTTTTAGTTAACCCTTCCCCTAACCCTACCTTAACTCCTACTCTTAACCCTAACCTTAACCCTAACCCTGGGCTACCGAGTGGGGCAGTGGTCTAAGGCACGGCATCTCAGTGCAAGTGGCATCACCACAGTCCATGATTCAAATCCAGGCTGTATTAGATCCAGCTGTGATTGGGAATCCCATAGAGTGGCGCACAATTGGTCCGGGGTAGGCCATCATTGTAAATAAGAATGTGTTCTTAACTGGCTTGCCTAGTTAAATATTTTCTTGTTTAAACTTAACCCCTAGCCTAGCTAATGTTAACCAGCTAGCTAATGTTAGCCACCTAGCTAGAATTCGTAACATATCATATGTTTTGCAAATTTGTAACATACATGGTCAAGAAAAAGTATGTGAACCCTTTGGAATTACCTGGATTTCTGCATCAATTGGTCATAAAATTTGATCTGATCTTCATCTAACTTAAATTAATAACACACAAAAAATGATATGTTTTCATGTCTTTATTGAACACACCATGTAAACATTTACAGTGCAGGGTGGGAAAAGTATGTGAACTTTTGGATTTAATAACTGGTTGACTCTCCTTTGGCAGCAATAAACTCAACCAAACATTTTCTGTAGTTGTGAATCAGACCTGTACAAGGAATTTTGGACCAATCATCTTTACAAAACTGTTTCAGTTCAGCAATATTTTTAGGATGTCTGGTGTGAACCGCTCTCGAGGTCATGTCACAGCATTTTAAATCAGGTTGCAAAGCAGCTCCAAACCATGATGCTCCCTCCATCATACTTTACAGTTGGGGTGAGGTTTTGATGTAGGTGTGCAGTGCCTTCTTTTCTCAACACATAGTGTTGTGTGTTTCTTCCAAACGAATCAACTTTATTTTCATCTGTCCACAGAACATTTTGCCAGAAGTGCTGTGGAACATCCAAGGGACTATTTTGCGAACTTCAGACTTGCAGCAATGTTTTTTTGGACAGCAGTGGCTTCTTCCGTGGTGTCCTCCCATGAACACCATTCTTGTTTAGTGTTTTATGTATCGTAGACTTGTCAACAGAGATGTTAACATGTTCCAGAGATTTCTGTAAGTCTTTAGCTGACACTCCAGGATTCTTCTTACCTCATTGAGCATTTTGCACTGTGCTCTTGCAGTCATCTTTGCAGGACAGCCACTCCTAGGGAGAGTAGCAACAGTGCTGAACTTTCTCCATTTATAGACAATGTGTCTTACCGTGGACTGATGAACATTAAGGCTTTTAGAAATACTTTTGTAACCCTTTCCAGCTTTATGCAAGTCAACAATTCTTAATCTTAGGTCTTCTGAAATCTCTTTTGTTTGAGGCATGGTTCATATCAGGCAATGCTTCTTGTGAATAGCAAACTCAAATTTTGTGAGTGTTTTTTATAGGGCAGGACAGCTCAAACCAACATCTCGTCTCGTCTCATTGATTGGACTCCAATTAGCTTTTGGAAAAGTCATTAGCCTAGGGGATCACATACTTTTTAAAACTGTAAAGGACCTCGGCGTTACTCTGGACCCTGATCTCTCTTTTGAAGAACATATCAAGACCATTTCAAGGACAGCTTTTTTCCATCTACGTAACATTGCAAAAATCAGAAACTTTCTGTCCAAAAATTATGCAGAAAAATTAATCCATGCTTTTGTCACTTCTAGGTTAGACTACTGCAATGCTCTACTTTCCGGCTACCCGGATAAAGCACTAAATAAACTTCAGTTGGTGCTAAATACGGCTGCTAGAATCCTGACTAGAACCCAAAATTTTTATCATATTACTCCAGTGCTAGCCTCTCTACACTGGCTTCCTGTCAAAGCAAGGGCTGATTTCAAGGTTTTACTGCTAACCTACAAAGCATTACATGGGCTTGCTCCTACCTATCTCTCTGATTTGGTCCTGCCGTACATACCTACACGTACGCTACGGTCACAAGACGCAGGCCTCCTAATTGTCCCTAGAATTTCTAAGCAAACAGCTGGAGACAGGGCTTTCTCCTATAGAGCTCCATTTTTATGGAACGGTCTGCCTACCCATGTCAGAGACGCAAACTCGGTCTCAACCTTTAAGTCTTTACTGAAGACTCATCTCTTCAGTGGGTCATATGATTGAGTGTAGTCTGGCCCAGGAGTGGAAAGGTGAACGGAAACGCTCTGGAGCAACGAACCGCCCTTGCTGTCTCTGCTGTCTCAGGATGGTAAGTTGGTGGTTGAAGTTATCCCTCTAGTGGTGTGGGGGCTGTGCTTTGGCAAAGTGGGTGGGGTTATATCCTTCCTGTTTGGCCCTGTCCGGGGGTGTCCTCGGATGGGGCCACAGTGTCTCCTGACCCCTCCTGTCTCAGCCTCCAGTATTTATGCTGCAGTAGTTTATGTGTCGGGGGGCTAGGGTCAGTTTGTTATATCTGGAGTACTTCTCCTGTCCTATTCAGTGTCCTGTGTGAATCTAAGTGTGCATTCTCTAATTCTCTCCTTCTCTCTTTCTTTCTCTCTCTCAGAGGACCTGAGCCCTAGGACCATGCCCCAGGACTACCTGATATGATGACTCCTTGCTGTCCCCAGTCCATCTGACCGTGCTGCTGCTCCAGTTTCAACTGTTCTGCCTTATTATTATACGACCATGCTGGTCATTTATGAACATTTGAACATCTTGGCCATGTTCTGTTAAAATCTCCACCCGGCACAGCCAGAAGAGGACTGGCAACCCCACATATGCTCTCTCTTTCTCTCTCTCGGAGGACCTGAGCCCTAGGACCATGCCCCAGGACTACCTGACATGATGACTCCTTGCTGTCCCCAGTCCATCTGACCGTGCTGCTGCTCCAGTTTCAACTGTTCTGCCTTATTATTATACGACCATGCTGGTCATTTATGAACATTTGAACATCTTGGCCATGTTCTGTTATAATCTCCACCCGGCACAGCCAGAAGAGGACTGGCCACCCCACATAGCCTGGTTCCTCTCTAGGTTTCTTCCTAGGTTTTGGCCTTTCTAGGGAGTTTTTCCTAGCCACCGTGCTTCTACACCTGCATTGCTTGCTGTTTGGGGTTTTAGGCTGGGTTTCTGTACAGCACTTTGAGATATCAGCTGATGTACGAAGGGCTATATAAATAAACGTGATTTTATTTTTTCCAACCTACACTGTGAATATTGAAATGATCTATTCAATTCAGACAAGAAAAATACAATAATTTGTATTTTATTAGTTTAAGCACACTGTTTGTCTATTGTTGTGACTTAGTTGAAGATCAGATCAAATTTTATGACTAATTTATGCAGAAATCCAGGACATTCTAAAGGGTTCACATACTTTTTTCTTGCCAATGTATAATATGAATTGTAATTAGTACCATATCATAGGAAATGGGTGATGAACAGCCACAAATGAATACATACCATACGAAACTTAACATATCATGCTAAATGGAGTGTCTTGGAATTACGTACAGAATAATACGAAATGCTGTGAGACCAGGTTAGAGCCATCCAATGGCAGCTTTCTTTATATAATATCACAATACACCTCAGGTGCCCTCTGGGTGCTCTCTGAAGTGGCTCTTGAGTGCCAAAGAGTTAGGAGGAAACTTTTCAGGAGATCAAAAGGGTTGAATGACATTCTGATCCCTCGAAAGGTGGAAGGTGGAATGGTGACACTAAAGATGACGGTTTTGGTACCTGAAATACAGTATATCATGCTTTCATGCCTGGTAGCACACATCATGGTCAACCTGAGCCCTGTCCTTGGCAAGCATTACAAAGTACAGTTTATTCTTTATTGAAATCAAAGTTGAATTTTAGTTCCAGAGGCAAAACTCCCCCCCCCTCCAGTTTTCTCACCAACTGTGAAGTTTATTTTTGCAGAGAGGTAATGACCCTAATTGAAGGCACTAACATTTTCAAAATGTGAGGCAGTAAGTTAGGGGGACAGAGACTTCAGTAATACTCCAGCACAGTCACTCATTATTGGGGCATGAGGTAACGGGTAAGGGGGAGGGGGAATTCTCGCTATGGGTGTTACAGATTTTCTTTCTATGTTTTGGTCTAGATTATTTAATCATTGCATAGCCTATTTTCATAGCTGAGGTTAAATAATAGTAATTAAAGACATGCTCCGGTACTTTGGCGACTACTAAGTATTTTTAAACCTCCCACTTTGGGCTGGATGTGTCAATGTGTAGTTCATACATGCATAATCTATTACCTCACGTAGCCAGTTTGAAAGCCACTGTTTTCTGGAAGCTGTGTGATGGCATTTCCCATTTACCGTCACGTGGGCCAGCCCCCCAGCAATTCAAGTTTCAGCCAATGAGCTTCAGCCCCTCGGCATTTGAGTGACAGCCAGCAAGACGCACACACAGTAGAGCGAGAGAGCCAGCAATGACGTGGTGCACATATCTGCACATTTGTGATGTAGTACGCAATATCCTGGGAGCCCTTTTGGCTCCTGAGCACTACTGGCTAAAAAGTATACAAAAGTACCGGAGAATATCTTTAAGAGATCAATCTGCCAAGCCTTTCTTAAGTTGATTCAAATATTCTTTGAGCTGAGTTTTTATTAAAAACTGTAGAGTCCTCATTACATGCAGGGTTGGGTAGGTTACTTTCTAAATGTTACTAATTGCCTGTCCAGAATTGTAATCAGTAACGTAACTTTTGGATTACCCAAGATCAGTAACAAAATCTGATTACGTTCCCCTTAAGAGGCATTAGACGAAGACAAAAAGGATCCATCAAACACATTTGGTGTGTCATCATAGTGGTCTCTGACTTGTAGACAGACTCGCTAAGGTGGAACAAATTTAAACTTGCCCCTTTTTTCAATGGTGAATTGAATGTCATTGAGAAAACATGGTGAAAAATGATATATATTTTTTAGCAATCATCCTTTCTGAATTGAGCAATCTTTACATTAAACATTGACATAAGCCAAAAGATGTATTATTATTCTAAGGTATGACTGAAGTACAGTAATGTTGAAAGTGGGAAGAAAGGATGCTTTCAACATAAAAAATGTTAAACTACATAAATAACAACAGAAAAGGTTGTAAGGGTGAAAAAACCTTTGTGTTTTTAAAAAAATGTCTTGTTCCTCTGAGACTTGAAATGGAATACAGGTAAAATCATGCAATGTAGAGCATTGCTCAAACGTCAGAAGGTACATTAAACATGCTCTGTATGTGTATGTTTTACTACTAGGGTTAATTGGTTGTTTCTTTTAATTGGTTGAGAGAAATGTGAAAAGACATCATTATTCCATAGTTTGGATACAATTGAAGCCACAATCTGTAATTCTGCATATTATACCTTCAATGAGGTAAAGTTTTGTTTGACCCTCAGTACTTCAAAATGAAATTGGTCTCTCTTTTCTTTTGATAGTTATCCAACTTCATAACTATGTATAGAAGCTGTTCACTTCCCTCTCCCTGTTTTGTCAGCAGAAATGTGGTGTTCCTGAAAACACGAAAGCATCCAGCATGATTCCTCGGTTAACCAGACACAGCAATGTCAAATCAAATCAAATTGTATTGGTCACATACACATATTTAGCCGATGTTATTACGGGTGTAGGGAAATGCTTGAGTTCCTAGCTCGAACAGTGTAGTAGTATCTAACAGTTCACAACAATACACACTAATCTAAAAGTAAAAGAATGGAATTAAGACACATATAAATATTAGATGGAGCAATGTCGGAGTGGCATTGACTAAACTACAGTAGAACAGATACAGTATATACATAGGAGATTAGTAAAGCAGTATGTCAACATTATTTAAAAATTATTAAAGTGACTAGTGTTCCATTATTAAAGTGGCCAGTGATTCCAAGTCTATGTATATAGGGCAGCAGCCTCTAAGGTGCAGGGTTACGTAATCGGGTGGAAGCCGGCTAGTGATGGCTATTTAATTAACAGTCTGACGGCCTTGAGATAGAAGCTATTTTTCAGTCTCTCAGTCCCAGCTTTGATGCACCTGCACTGACCTCACCTTGTGGATGATAGCGGGGTGAACAGGTAGTGGCATGGGTGGTTGATGTCCTTGCTGATCTTTTTGGCCTTCCTGTGACATCGGGTGCTGTAGGTGTCTCAGAACAGAAGACACTGCTTCACTTGGATGACTATTTCTCGCTTGTCTCATTGTTCTCTCGCTACAGGGTAATTCTTCTGTGTGTGTAACACTACACCATAACTGACCTCCTCCTCCTCCTGCTCTCCTTCATACACATGTGGCCACTCGCATCCCCATCACCTCTAATTAGAGCCAGGGTTACAGCAGGCTGGGGCTCATGTGTGTTCTTTTTGCGTGTGGCTGCCGTGTTTGCCTGTGATTATCTCCTGTAACCTGGCTGTGAAAGTTTGTCCCTGACCCCAAGCTGACTCTGCTGGGGTGGGGAGAAGAGTGGTGGGAAGGGCCTGGGGATGGGAAGGGGCTTGGAGCGCTTCATGTTGCATATAATGCTCTGGCGGCAGGCGCGTGGAGACAGGACCCACGGTAGACCAGGCTGCCCCAGCCCTGGAGCTAATCATTGTTTACTAGTCTAATTTCCACTTCTCAGTGAGCTACTGTCACGCACAGCACCGACAGGCAGGAAGGAGGGTGGCAGAGAGGAGAGGAAAGCCAGGGGTCCAACAGGCAGTTGCTGAGCCGGTGGGACTTGGGAAAGGGGAAGAGCAAAGGGGAATGCAGGAATTTCAGTGTAGATTAGGCTTTAGAAAGAACACGGGTGAGCCAATATCGAAAACAAGACTGCCAAAAAAAACCCAGACAAACCAGTAAACAGACCAACCAAAACATCCCCTGGGCCTTGGCCATCCCAGCCAGCCAAGGAGGTAACCACCGGACATTGCTAGTTTGAGATGCTGAAGTTTGAGATGACTGCATTTTTTCAGGGCTGGCCATGTACGGTATGAGGTCACAAAGACAGACACTCCTCACTGGGCACATACTGGTGAATCAACATTGTTTCCACATAATTTCAATGAAATTACATTGATCAAATGTGGAATAAACGTTGAATTGGTATCTGTGCCCAGTGGCTCACAGCTCAAACATGGCCACAGTCTTGACTGCAGTATAAAAGGAGGACTTAAAAAGGAACATTTAGGCATCATTCACATTAGTGGAATGATAACATCCTGACACAGTAGTTGGGGGAAAGTAGAGCTGACACGTAATGTGCACAAAGATAAACAACACTTGTTGTAAATCTTGAAGTGTATAAATAGCCTAGCTCTTGGCCTGTGCAATGATGCCACCTTTTCACACGAGAGCCATGACGGCCAAAATCTGTTGAACATTTTTAATTGGTATGAAAATGCTGTTAAACTAAGTGTCATTGAATTACTGAAACCTTTTCACATGTTGAGGACATTTTCCCTGCATTCAAGGCCTGTATATCCTCGTAGCATCCATGCTATAAAGAGTTTTGCAATCTATTCATAATTCAAGACAAAGAGTGACATAAATTACTAATGATTAACAAAGAGAATAATATACATAAAAATGAATGTGGCCATGAATATGGTATGAGTTTACAATGAAATTGCTTGTCATGCAGAACGTTCACCCCATGTACTTCGCTCAGTGATCTGAGTGGCATGATCATAACAGCCTGGCTGTGTTTAAAAAAAAATATATATTTTTTTAGGTGGTAGATCAGCTTTAATATTACAGATATATTCTGGCTTCTATGAATGTAATTGTTTGCATAATTTCCAATCCCCCATATATATATATAATATATAATCATATTTTAAGTGAAAAGTTTGCACACACCTACTAATTCCAGGGTTTTTCTTTATTTTTTACTATTTTCTACCTTGTAGAATAATAGTGAAGACAAAAAATTATGAAATAACACATATGGAATCACGTAGTAACCAAAAAAGTGTGAAACAAATCCAAATATATTTTCTATTTGAGATTCTTCAAAGTAGCCACCCTTTGCCTTGATGACAGCTTTGCACACTCTTGGCATTCTCTCAACCAAATCTACCTGGAATGCTTTTCCAACAGTCTTATAGGAGTTCCCACATATGCTGAGCACTTGTTGGCTGCTTTTCCTTCAGTCTGCGGCCCAAATAATCCCAAACCATCTCAATTGAGTTGAGGTAGGGTGATTGCGGAGGCCAGGTCCTCTGATGCAGCACTCCATCACTCTCCTTCTTGGTCAAATAGCCCTTACACAGCCTGGAGATGTGTTGGGTCATTGTCCTGTTGAAAAACAAATTATAGTCCCAACAAAGCGCAAACCAGATGGGATGGCATATCACTGCAGAATGCTGTGGTAGCAATGCTGTGTCACGCCCTGACCTTAGAGAGCCGTTTTATTTCTCTATTTGGTTAGGTCAGGGTGTGATGTGGGGTGGGCATTCTATTTTTTGTTTTCTAGATTTCTTTATTTCTATGTTTTGGCCGGGTATGGTTCTCAATCAGGGACAGCTGTCTATCGTTGTCTCTGATTGGGAATCATACTTGGGTAGCCCTTTTTCCCTCCTTTCAGCGTGGGTAGTTAACTTTGTTAGTGGCACTTAGCCCTGTAAGCTTCACGGTTGTTTATCTTGTGTCTTGTTTTGTTGGTGACATTCCTTAAATAAAAAGATAAATGTACACTTACAACGCTGCACTTTGGTCCACATCCAACAACACCCGTGACATGCTGGTTAAGTGTGCCTTGAATTCTAAATAAATCACAGACAGTGTCACCAGCAAAGCACCCCCACACCTCCTCCTCCATTCTTCACGGTGGGAACTACACATGCAGAGGTCATCAGTTCACCTACTCTGCGTCTCATAAAGACACAGCGGTTGGAACCAAAAATCTCACATTTGAACTCATCAGAACAAAGGACAGATTTCCACCAGTCTAATGTCCATTGCTCGTGTTTCTTGGCCCAAGCAAGTCTCTTCTTATTGGTGTCCTTTAGTAGTGGTTTCCTTGCAGCAATTTGACCATGAAGGCCTGATTCACACAGTCTCCTCTGAACAGTGGATGCTGAGATGTGTCTGTCACTTGAACTCTGTGAGGCATTTATTGGGTTGCAATTTCTGAGGCTAGTAACTCTAATGAACTTATCCTCTGCAGCAGAGGTAACTCTGGGTCTTCCTTTCCTGTGGCGGTCCTCGTGAGAGCCAGTTTCATCTGACCATCATGTCTTAAAGTCATGATGGACTGTTGTTTCTCTTTGCTTATTTGTGCTGCCATAACATGGACTTTGTATTTTACCAAATAGGGCTATCTTCTCTATACCACCCCTACCTTGTCACAACACAACCGAATGTCTCAAACGCATTAAGAAATTAAAGAAATTCCACAATAATATAACTTTTAACAAGGCACACCTGTTAATTGAAATGCATTCCAGGTGACTACCTCATGAAGCTGGTTGAGAGAATGCCAAAATCATCTTAAACACTCTTATTGCACACAGAGTGAGTCCATGCATCTTATTATGTGATTTTGTTAAGCACATTTTTACGCCTGGACTTATTTAGACTTGTCATAAGAAAGGGGTTGAATACTTATTGACTCAAGATAGTTCAGATTTCCAATTTTTATTAATTTTTGTTTTTTTGAAAACCATAATTCCACTTTAACATTATGGGGTATTGTTTGTACTTTCCAAATGCACTGTATGTCCAATGATGACCTCTTAAACTGAGGTGAGGTGAGGACATACTGCTCTGGTGAGCAGGGGTGCAACTTTCACTGGGGATGGACATGTCTCCCCCACATTCTGAAATTGAATATTTGTCCCCCCCAGTTTTATCATTGGAATGTGATACAAATCAAAGCGTTGATGTGCTTTAGGACCATGCGGACGCCTCCGAGCGGTCGGGTAGGCTGTTTGGAGTGTTAATCTGACAGGATAAAAAAAAGTATAATAATAATAACTATGTCTCCCCCACTTCTAAAACCAACGTTGTGCCCCTGCTGGTGAGTCTCATTTATGTTAATACAGAAATATTAACTTCTGGACACAGGATGTTTTCCATTGGACTCTTTGTTCAAAGACAGCCATTGAAAAGCATAACATTTCAAATTTATTTGAAGTGTTTTTTTTTCATGATACACATGATACACATGATACACATGATACACATGATACACATGATACACATGATACACATGATATACATGATACACATGATACACATGATACACATGATACACATGATATACATGATACACATGATACACATGATACACATGATACACATGATACACATGATACACATGATATACATGATACACATGATATACATGATACACATGATATACATGATACACATGATACACATGATACACATGATACACATGATACACATGATATACATGATACACATGATACACATGATACACATGATACACATGATACACATGATATACATGATACACATGATACACATGATACACATGATACACATGATACACATGATACACATGATACACATGATACACATGATACACATGATACACATGATATACATGATACACATGATACACATGATATACATGATACACATGATACACATGATACACATGATATACATGATACACATGATATACATGATACACATGATACACATGATATACATGCAACTCAGAATAAAAAAAGAATGTTCACAAGCTAAATGCTTTCATTGATTTGGAAACGGACAAAAGGGGGGAGGGATATAGGCTACATTTATAAAACGGCATCGTGTATTTACGTTAACCTAAACACAATTGGGTTAAGTTATTTTTAATGTTTCATGAACCTCAATGATATGTTTTATTTATGTCTGATTACTTATGTCTGATTACTTATGTCTGATAGTACTTTTCATGTCATCTAAATGCTTTCTTTCTGATGCATAGGACTAAAATGTTTATTTTTTCCTCATTAGAGTATTGCAAGGTTATTGTTATTTTCCTCTTGGCACTCTTTGTTATGTCTAGGCCCTGATTAGCAAGCATTCCCATCCTGTGCGCGTGGTTATTGTTGAAGGGCCAAATTACCTGTAGTTAGGCTACTTCGGCCGCCGAATTGCAGCTGATACTATTTTTGTGCGCTCTGTAGGCCTACGTGCCTCTCGCAGCCTCTGTTTGCATAACCTGTTGAACTAGGGACAAGTCAAGTCAAGTCTAAATGACAAAATCAAAGCTGGAACAGAAAGCAATTACATCAAACTCTTCCTGAGGAAATGATAGGGTTTGCTCACCTCGGATGCAGAATTTCTGTCACGGAATGCCCTTGCGTGTAGACCTAATGTGTGCAGGATTGATGGTTGTGAATCCACTAACAGTTGGGTTGCGGTCAATAACCTCAAAGATATGTAAATAACGAGATTACGAGAAACAATTGACTAGGCCTACTATTCTGTGTGAAAAGAGCACATTGTAGGCCAAGTTTGATTATTTGTCTTATTACACATGTTTAATATATATTCGTTTCTCATTTGCGTTATAAGAGTGTAAAAAAACATGTTATAAGGATGTAATAACACAATATTTTGTGATAAAATCTCCGTGATAGGCCTAGTTTGGAGGATAATAAACTTGCCTAAATATGCACAGAATTAATTTCCATAGGCTACTGTATTATCACTGAAAGCTTACATCCAAATTTAAACAGGAAAAGTGTCGCATGTAGTCATGTCCTCACCCTTCACGACGGTCTGCGTGACATATTTTTACTTTAAGTGGCACTGATTCGAAGCCATGCATTATGTACAGTTATTTGTTTTTCTCATTTGAGTTTTTGCGTGCTAAGGAACGGAGCAGAGATGAGCTTGCGTGCCATGCCGGCCTAGCGTGCGCGGAGCTTGGTCACTGAGCCCCAGACTCCCCAGGGAGCAGGGGGTGGAGATTCTACTAAGAGATTAAAATGAGCAGGAGAAGGGAAAAAGTACAAGTAGAAATGCCTTCCAGATGACCCCGATTTTGTTAGCTCATCTGTGGCTGTCTGACGGACCCGTATTAGGGCACAGTTTAATTACGCATTCCTCACCCTGGGTGCCTGATGCGTAATGATGACTCCACTAGTGCTCCAGATAACGAATGTTCATTGCCAAGGTTTTCTTTGAATTACCCCTACTGCGCAACTCACTGGTCACATCCCATTTTCAGGTACCTGAATTAGATATTTGTGAGAATATTTGCATATCATAATTTAGTTATTCAAATAGTTCCATGTACCTTAGTGACTAGTCATACTCTTCTCAGGAACATGAGCGTAAAGCAATAGAACATAGGATCATTTTCATCCCAAACTGGTTCAAATGTTCTCTTCTTTCCTTCCTAAATAATCAGAGTTTATAGTTTACTGGATTGCTAATTATCACTGTCATCAATTATTTGGGATGAGCAGCCAACACAATCAATGTACTCTATGTTTAATTTTGATCTCATTTTGGAATGTCACAGTTTATACTTGTCTAATCCATTTAATTTGTTAAATTACAAAATGTTTCCAAAAACTGGAGATGGAATGTGCTGTGGCTTTGCAGCAAATTGTCTATTGTGTAATTAAGGGGTCATTTGTAAAAATGAAGAGGAAATGAAGAGCCGGGGCCAAGGCCCAGTTCTTGTATTTACTGGGAAAGCCACAACACTCCCTTCATCATCCTGTATTATTATCTCTATCTCGTCATTCAGCAAGTCTTCAGCATTCTAGAAACCGTATCACTCTATAAGCTTTACATTTGTACATTTTACCAGGAGCTGTATGGAAAAGTTTTAATGATTGATACCTTCATAAATTGTACATTCCCCAGCAAGAAACCAAAAATTGTCTCTCAAACAGAAGGGGGAACTAACAAAATGTCACCGACAACAAACAAAACGAAACAGGTGGTGTTCAGGAGGTGTTTTGAAAGACACTCATGGGAGCGTCCACTGAAAGTTGACTAGCAACAACAAACAACTGGGACCTAAAAGACAGCCGCCATGAGTGGCCACTAAATTTGCCTAAGAAGAGGCAAACAAAATTAAAACCTACACCAAACTTATGGAAAACCAAAATGTGGAGCAAAACTGAAACAAGGAATATCGGATAAAGAATTGCGTCTTAGATATCAAATAGGGAGCAACAACTAAAGGTGTTAGCCCTCCACATCTCTCAAGATCACTGGGCAAGCAACTCTTAAATATCAGCACAGGTGAAATCACTTCTGACTAACGAGATGACAAGCCAGCACAGGTGTAACACATATTGACTGACAGTGCCGTGTATTCATGGATGCCAAGGGAAGCCAGGCTTCCACAAATAAACTACATGACCAAAAGTATGTGGACCCCTGCTCATCGAACATCTTATTCCAAAATCCAAAAGCATTAATATGGAGTTGGTCCACCCCCCCTCCTGTTGCTGCATGGAAACCCATTTCAAGAAGCTCCCGACAAACAGTTCTTGCAGTTCTGATGTTGCTTCCAGAGGCAGTTTGGAACTCGGTAGTGAGTGTTGCAAACAAGGACAGACAATATTTTACGTGCTACGCACTTCAGTACTTGGGGGTCCCATTCTATGAGCTTATGTGGCCTACCACTTTGCGACTGAGCCGTTGTTGCTCCTGAATGTTTCCACTTCACAATAACAGCACCTACAGTTGACCGGGACAGCTCTAGCAGGGCAGAAATTTGACAAACTGACTTGTTGGAAAGGTGGCATCCTATGACTGTGGCAACTTTGAAAGTCACTGTGCTCTTCAGAAAGGCCATTCCACTGCAAATGTTTACTTATGGAGATTGCATGGCGGTGTGCTCAATTTTACACACCTGTCAGCAACGGGTACACAGTTGAAGTTGGAAGTTTACATAGAATTAGGTTGGAGTCATTAAAACTAGTTTTTCTTGTTATACAAACTATAGTTTTGGCAAGTTGGTTAGGACATCTACTTTGTGCATGACAAGTAATTTTTCCAATTTTTCCACAATTCCAGTGGGTCAGAGGTTTACATACACTAAGTTGACTGTGCCTTTAAACAGCTTGGAAAATTCCAGAAAATTATGTCATGGCTTTAGAAGCTTCTGATAGGCTAATTGACACCATTTGAGTCAATTAAAGGTGTACCTGTGGATGTATTTCAAGGCCTACCTTCAAACTCAGTGCCTCTTGCTTGACATCATGGGAAACCTAAAGAAATCAGCCAAGACCCCAAAATGGTAGACCTCCACAAGTCTGGTTCATCCTTGGGAGCAATTTCCAAATGCCTGAAGGTACCACGTTCATCCGTACAAACAATAGTGCGCAAGTATAAACAACATGGGACTACGCAGCCGTCATACCGCTCAGGAAGGAGATGCGTTCTTTGGTGAGAAAAGTGCCAGAACAACAGCAAAGGACCTTGTGAAGATGCTGAAGGAAACAAGTACAAAAGTATCTATATCCACAATAAAACAAGTCTTATATCGACATAACCTCAAAGGCCGCTCAGCAAGGAAGAAGCCACTACTCCAAAACCGCCATAAAAAAGCCAGACAACGGTTTGCAACTGCACATGGGGACAAAGATCATACATTTTGGAGAAATGTCCTCTGGTCTGATGAAACAAAAATAGAACTGTTTGGCTATAATGATCATCGTTATGTTTGGAGGAAAAACGGGGAGGCTTGCAATCCAAAGAACACCATCCCAACCGTGAGGCACGGGGGTGGGAGCATCATGTTGTGGGGGTGCTTTGCTGCAGGAGGGACTCATGCACTTCACAAAATAGATGGCATCATGAGGCAGGATAATTATGTGGATATATTGAAGCAACATCTCAAGGCATCAGTAAGGAAGTTAAAGCTTGGTCACAAATGGTCTTCCAAATAGACAATGACCCCAAGCATACTTACAAAGTTGTGGGAAAATGTCTTAAGGACAACAAAGTCAAGGTATTGGAGTGGCCATCACAAAGCCCTGGCCTCAATCCCATAGAAACTTTGTGGGCAGAACTGAAAAGGTGTGTGCGAGCAAGGAGGCCTTCCAACCTGACACCAGCTCTGTCAGGAGGAATGGGTCAAAATTCACCCAACTTATTGTGGGAAGCTTGTGGAAGGCTGCCCAAAACATTTGACCCAAGTTAAACAATTTAAAGGCAATGCTACCAAATACTAATTGAGTGTATGTAAACTTCTGACCCACTGGGAATGTGATGAAAGAAATAAAAGCTGAAATAAATCATTCTCTCTACTATTATTCTGACATTTCACATTCTTAAAATAAAGTGGTGATCCTAACTGACGTAAGACAGGGGCTTTTTACTAGGATTAAATGTCAGAATTGTGAAAAACTAAGTTTAAATGTAATTGGCTAAGGTGTATGTAAACTTCCGACTTCAACTGTAGCTGAAAAGAGCTGAATTCACTCATTTGAAGGGATTGTGAAACATACTTTTGTATGTATAGTGTATATGACCAATAAATACATACAAATTATTAATTAATATCTCTCTCTGTGTTTTCAAAATGTTCTATCATTTCGCAAGTGGCTGAATCTCACCACAGAAAGCTTGGCTTCCTCATTGATTTTACCCACGCACTGCTACAGCTGACTAATGAGGTGACACCAGTCTGTGTACCCAACTTGCTAACATGCTAATGTCCAACCTCAAAATTTAAATGGAAAAACCAAAGCCTGTAACAATGTTAGTAAGTGATGTTTTGTTATTTTTCTTTTCTGCTTTCTGGGCCATACATGTTTGTAAAGGGAAAAAATATTCATGAATTAAAGGTCAACATCACCTTTGACCATCAGCATGACAAGATATCACCTGGACACAGGCTACAGTATAAGCTGAGTGTGCCAATACCAATGCCTTCTAAACAACACATGGCTGAACAGATTGTATACAACATCTCCTGCAAAAACACCTTGTGAAAAAAAACACATCTCCTGTGTCCTGGTGACCAAAATCAGATCATCTGCACAGCATCTGTGCTATTCTGTGTAATAGAACATGAAGCAGGCTGCTTCTCTTTTTTCTCTAGCTCTCACATCTAAGGAAAAGGCTCATAAATGTATGATCTGTGTTTTCTCTGTTCCAGCCCCCCATTCTGTCCCAGACAA
This sequence comes from Oncorhynchus tshawytscha, assembly GCF_018296145.1. Classification (NCBI taxonomy): domain Eukaryota; kingdom Metazoa; phylum Chordata; class Actinopteri; order Salmoniformes; family Salmonidae; genus Oncorhynchus; species Oncorhynchus tshawytscha. The sequence goes on along the minus strand of NC_056439.1, from coordinate 34,864,448 downwards.
GGCTCCCTGCAGGTGGGATACTGAGCGGGGCCGGGACCGGGGCCAGTGTCTCCGACACAGACACATTGAACATTATGTGCAGTGAGGATGCTGCCAGCAGGTCACTCTTCTCATTGTGTAATTAGGCGGATAATGTTCCGTGATTCCCTGTCTTTTGCACCTCCATATGTTCCGCTTGAGCAGCTCGGTGGTTTTTAGTATCATGAAAATGAAGCCGGGTCAAGGAACGGTCAGGTTACCCCCCTTTGGTGTTCAAATTTGTCAGATGAGCTGGTCCCCCTCACTGGAGCAACCAGGCCAGAGTTAATTCACAACGTTCTGGGCCCCGGCTCGGTCTCAGGCTCGCTGGCGGCCCTGTTGTTGTTTACACTGGAACAAAATGCTATTTTTCTGATTAAGTTCATCAACTTCGCTGCTGTCGAATCAATATTGTGTTCAAGAAAGAAACACACTCTTTGGCAGACACAAAGAGTGAAATAAATATTTTCTTCATAAATCACAAAATTACAAATATTTTTGTGTAACGGCTAAGAACCTGGAAAGCTATTAAAGTCATTACGAGTCATATTGGAAACATACAGTCCTGTGTGAGGAGGAGAGTGTAAAGTGTGGGTGGCTTTATGGAGGCCTGGGTAAGTTTTCTGCAGCATACCACAGTTGAACATGGCAGCCATGTGCATGTGGGGCTGTACATTTGGAGAAGTAATTATTGTATAACAGGAAGATAGGATATTTACTGACAGCACCGAAGTGTTTCTTGACTGGAGAAATGGAGTCACTTTAGACCCTGTGCAGTCATGCCAGTCAGGCCTTATCATCATGTATGAGACACAGTGCTGTGTAGAGCTGTCCTAAACAGCACAACTTGGTCCAAAGCAACATGGTTTATGCTTTGTGAAGCAGATAGAAAAGTTGCCAAATGTAACGGATGTGAAACGGCTAGCTTAGTTAGCGGTGGTGCGCGCTAAATAGCGTTTCAATCGGTGACGTCACTTGCTCTGAGACCTTGAAGTAGTGGTTCCCCTTGCTCTGCAAGGGCTGCGGCTTTTGTGGAGCGATGGGTAACGATGCTTCGTGGGTGACTGTTGTTGATGTGTGCAGAGGGTCCCTGGTTCGCCCCCGGGTATGGGCGAGGGGACGGTCTAAAGTTATGCTGTTGACCCGGATCACTGGTTGCTGCGGAAAAGGAGGAAGGTCAAAAGGGGGGTGAGTGTAACGGATGTGAAACGGCTAGCTTAGTTAGCGGTGGTGCGCGCTAAATAGTGTTTCAATCGGTGACGTCACTTGCTCTGAGACCTTGAAGTAGTGGTTCCCCTTGCTCTGCAAGGGCCGCGGCTTTTGTGGAGCGATGGGTAACGATGCTTCGTGGGTGACTGTTGATGATGTGTGCAGAGGGTCCCTGGTTCGAGCCCGGGTATGGGCGAGGGGACGGACTAAACTTATACTGTTACACAAACATAGTCGTCATCCATGCAATGCTGTTCTTCCGGCCTGTCTCCAGGATCCTGGGGGATACTGGAGGAGACCACAGCTGGTTATGGAATCTGACAGATCATTTAAAATGTCTGTCTCCATTATGTTCTCATCATCAGCATCTCCCCAACAATGCTTCTCATTAACGGCCATCATCTGTGGGCAAGGTATCTGTTTCCTTCCTTGCCTAACATGTAGTAAAGTATCTCCCAGTATCCCAGCATTGTGGCTGTCATTAGCTGGTCTCTCCCTTTATGTCGCAGTCTTTAAGATTGTAACACTAGTTTACCTCGTCTTTAACTGTTGATTTAATGTGAGGTAGATGTCTTAATTACGTACCCTGTGTTGTTTGTCTATTGGACACAAGTAGTCCTCCTTCTGTCAAGAAGGGAAATGGCAACGACAAGCTGTTGAGAGCAGTAACGTCTGTCCTAAACAATAGAAGTACATGGATTAGTGTGCTCAAAGAACAGACGTGAAACAGCACAATGATCCATGAGGATGACACAACTCTTGCTCTTTTCATCCCAAACTCCTTTTCAAAAGCTTACGTTGTCAAATTAGCCCTAAGTGAGGGATGTGATTTTGAGATTTGAATTAACAGAGTTTATTCCCTTAGAGGTCTGTACATTGTACTTAAAGCAATAATTACATTACAACTTGTGATAGAGTTTTAATAAAGTTTAAACAGTTGATGGATTTTTTTAGTCTTCAAATCTTTATTATAATAACGTTTATTCCCTACGGAGCGAATTGTTTTAAAGGAGAAGAGGGACCCACTGTGAATGACTGAGTGCCTCATCAAAGCAAAGCACCTATATCCTGTGAGATGTAAAGTCACTCAAATCTGAAGATAAACACATAAAATGGAATATTTCACTATCAATATTCTAACTCGGTAGATACATGCTTCCTGATCAACACCAATTTATGAATTTCTCCATGCAACAAACCTAGATAGTGGTTTTAGGTATGTTTAGTTTAAACAGTTGATATGTGAATGTAAATACATTGCTTTTTACTTTCTTAAAATGGCACTTCTCCACCCTCCTTTGCCCGCAAATATCACTCACTCATTCACTCACTCACTCACTCACTATTATGAATGGAGATGTGGATTACAACTTGATTAGGGAGATGTTTTTATGTTGACGCTCCATGGAACGCTAAAGAGGATTAACCAGAAAGACAGAGAGGACAATACTCTTGCCATGCTCTGGAGTAAATGAAAGCCAATTTGAGATAAAAAAAAAAAGAAGTCAAGAACCAAATCTGAGTGCTAAATGGGATTTCTGTAACGTGTGTATCCTGCAGCGTCATTTCACACAAATCAGTGTGATGTTGGCTTTTCCAGGCCATATTTCACTCTGGCATGTAGAATGGTCCCTGCAGCTCCAGGGTTTACGTCTTCCCTCCCCGATTAGCCATAGTTCAGACTGCAGCCCACTCTGTGGCCCACGATGATATGATGTGAGAAGCAGTGGAGGAAGTTTTAGGGCTCCTCGTAGATAATTTAGACAATGCAGTAAAATGCCTGCCTGCCTGCCTGCCTGCCTGCCTCTAGCACACACACATGGAAGCAAGGACGTAAGCACGCACCCCCGCCCCCTACACATTCACTCCACTTTATCACAGTCACACACACATGCGTGCCAGATCGTGTAACCATTACCAGCACGTCAACAGCATACATATCATCTTGCCTGTCCTCCTCAAACCTTTAGATTGCGTGACTTGTCTCAAAGTCGTCAAGTGTGAATTTAGGTTGACCTTCACCGTAAAACACACATCAAGAGAGCGAGCCTATGGTGGAATGTTGGTTATTTTATGGCACCAGTGGAGCATCACATCTCTACGTCAGTCAGAGCCTTTAGCTACCTTAGGTTTCTTTGGTCACAGTGGCTTTAGGTGACAGACTGGAACCATTTCCCTGCTAATGAGAGCCTTACTGAACAGCTCTCAGACCCAGAAGCAACTTGAAAGACAAAGGTTAATAACAGCTAATGAGCCAGCCACTTAAGGGATATGAATAGTAAACACAGTCTGTTATAGACATCAGTCCTTCACCCTGTGGACATATCACAGACAACATGAAATACTGCTATGGAATTTTCTCCTCATAAGGAATGGATGAGGTTCTTCTTGTGCTGAGGTCATTGGTAATGTCTTGTAAACACAAATCACTGATTAACCATTTAGTGGTTTTGTATTCACGGTTTGTGTGGAAACAAGTTTAAGGCAGACAGACTGTGCTGATCAGGGATACACTTCAAACGTTTTAGAAAGGAAGGTTTGATGTAATGTAGAAGAATTGTAGACTTACAGTATAGGAAGTAGAGAGGCATGTTCCCGTCCTCCATGGGAGATTTCGCACTGCATCACGTGGAACAACATCCATAATTTCCAATGTTTCTCCTCTCTCACATCATATAATCCTGTTAACAAGACTTTTCTTCACTTCACCTCATATCTTCCTCCATTATCTACTTTTGTGTGTGTGTGTGTGTGTGTGTGTGTGTGTGTGTGTGTGTGTGTGTGTGCGTGTGTGTGTGTGTGCATACGTGTGTGTGTGTGCGTACATACGTGTGTACGTTTGTGTGTGTCTCTGCCTACTGAGATAGGGGGCAGGGGGGGGCGGGGCTCTGAGGACTGTAGAAGAGTCCTTTCAATTGACAGAACAAAACAGATGAAAACTGTGTTAGCAGGGAACAATGGAGGCTGTTTTTCCTGGCTATTTGGAGGAGCCTCCAGGCCCTGCTGGAGAGAGATGTGCTCTGTTTGGGAACAATTTCACAGGCATGTGAAATGAATTCAGATGTTGGCCATCAATTTCATAGAGGATGATTTGCCTTTTTTTCTCTATTTGATATGTTTAGGTAATTCATTGAAATAATTGTACCAACCTCGGGGATCAGCGTTTGGAGCTGTATGTATACATCTGGAGAGCCATTCTCTCTGTACACACTGCCACTTATTAGAAAATATACAGACAGTGTTAGAAATCTCACTGGGTGAAGGTAAAGAAAGAAAGCTCGTCCCTCCAAACCCTGGGTCAGGTCAGTGATGGGACAGGGCCCTCTGTGGGTCATAGACCCCAGCCTCCCTATGGAGGCAGAACCAGACAGGAAGCCAGCCTTTAAACGGACCCCGTCCCTCCTCCACCCAACATGATGTATTTCTCAATCCCAGGGCTTCCAGAGAGAAGGGGGTTGCCTCACCAGCCAAATAGAGTGCTCAGCCTCAGAGGAGTCCAGAACACACAATGTATTCCATATGGTCCTGTAGAGGAAGAGAGGCACCCTGCACATCTGGCTCAGACCACCTACTGTCTACTACATCCTCTCTGCCGAGCTCTGTTCTGACCGTCTCACTGGGGATTAGCTGCTGCTGAGCTATTTTTCATTAACAATTTGGGTCACTCTGAGCTTTGTTGTCGAAAATGAATGGGACGGCAAATTATGTAATAAAGAAATTGCATATCTCAATTGCTTCATTTTTTATTCTTAAAGGTATATTTCACCAATATACACGTAAGTGACATGCGGTCAGTGTGAAAATCAATGAAAAAATCAATAAATATTTTTTTTTAATCAATTCTCATTTTGTCATCTTTATGTTTTTTCTGCATGATAAAATTCTGAACTAGTACTTCCCAAATGTGCGGTGCTGTGCTACAAAATGCACAAGGACGCCAGGGGAAAAGCAGCCTAGCAGTGTGCCTTTCTGTAGCCTTTCAAACTCCAAACTCAATGCAAGGCATTGCCATGACTTGTGCATTTGTGTTTTTACCTTATACTGCCAGCTGACGGACCCCTAAATGCAGGCAGAAAGCTTCACTACCTTTCATGTATCAATATGTCCTATTCAGTTTCATTGAACTCAAATAATAAATGCATATGTGTATTAGCGTGAAAATGTAATGGGATAAACAGGAGGATAGGGAGGAGGATTTTTATTTTATTTTACCTTTATTTAACCAGGTAGGCTAGTTGAGAACAAGTTTTCATTTACAACTGCGACCTGGCCAAGAAAAAGCAAAGCAATTCGACACATACAAAACACAGAGTTACCCATGGAATAAACAAACATACAGTCAATAATACAGTAGAAAAAAAGAAGTATATATACAGTGTGTGCAAATGAGGTAAGATAAGGGAGGTAAGGCAATAAAATTGGCCATAGTGGAGAGGTAATTACGATATAGCAATTAAACACTGGAGTGATATATGTGCAGAAGATGAATGTGCAAGTAGAGATACTGGGGTGCAAAGGAGCAAAATAAATAAATAAATACAGTATGGGGATGAGGTAGTTGGATGGACTTTTTAAAGATGGGCTATGTACAGGTGCAATGATCTGTGAGCTGCTCTGACAGCTGGTGCATGAAGTTATTGAGGGAGATATGAGTCTCCAGCTTCAGCGATTTTTGCAGTTCGTTCCAGTCATTGGCAGTAGAGAACTGGAAGGAAAGGCGGGCAAAGGAGGAATTGGCTTTGGGGGTGACCAGTGAAATATACCTGCTGGAGCGTGTGCTGCGAGTGGTTGCTGCTATGGTGATCAGTGAACTAAGATAAGGCGGGTTTTACCTAGCAAAGACTTGTAGATGACCTGGAGCCAGTGGGTTTGGCGATCAGTATGAAGCGAGGACCAGCCAACAAGAGCGCACAGGTCGCAATGGTGGGTAGTATATGGGGCTTTGGTGAAAAAATGGATTGCACTGTGATAGACTGCATCCAATTTGTTCAGTAGGCTATTTTGTAAATGACATCGCCGAAGTCGAGGATTGGTAGGATGGTCAATTTTACAAGGGTATGTTTGGCAGCATGAGTGAATGATGCTTTGTTGCGAAATAGGAAGCCAATTCTAGATTTAACTTTGGATTGGAGATGTTTGATGTGGGTCTGGAAGGAGAGTTTACAGTCTAATCAGACATCCAGGTCAACAGCATCAATGTAACAGTATAACTTTAAACCGTCCCCTCACCCATACCCGGGCTCGAACCAGGGACCTTCTGCACACATCAACAACAGTCACCCACGAAGCATCGTTACCCATCGCTCCACAAAAGCCGCGGCCCTTGCAGAGCAAGGGGAACCACTACTTCAAGGTCTCAGAGCAAGTGACGTCACCGATTGAAACGCTATTTAGCGCGCACCACCGCTAACTAAGCTAGCCGTTTCACATCCGTTACACTCAGAAATAGAGATAAAATTAATCCCTTACCTTTGATGATCTTCATATGGTGGCAATCAGAAGACATTAATTTAATGTTAATGTTAATAAATGTTAATAAATGTTCCTTTTGTTCGATGAAGTCTCTTTATATCCAAAAACATCTGTTTTGTTAGCTCGTTTTCTTCAGTAATCCACAGGCTCAAACTCAGTCAAAACAATCAGACAAAAAATCCAAATTGTATCTGTAAAGTTCATAGAAACATGTCAAACGATGTTTATATTCAATCCTCAGGTTGTTTTTTAGCCTAAATGATCTATAATATTTCAACCGGACAATAACATTGTCAATATAAAAGGTAAACAAGAAATGCACATGCGCCTGAAAAAACTCTGCGTCACATTAGGGTCCACTCGTTCAGACTGGTCTTACTCCCTCATTTATAGGAATACAAGCCTGAAACAATTTCTAAAGACTGTTGACATCTAGTGGAAGGCATAGGACCTGCAAATGGAGTCCTAAGTCAATGGATACTGTAATAGCATTGAATAGAAAACTACAAAACCAACAACAACAAAAATACTTCCTGAATGGATTTTTCTCAGGTTTTTTCGCCTGCTAAATCCATTCTGTTATACTCACAGACACTATTTTAACAGTTTTGGAAACTTTAGAGTGTTTTCTATCCAAATAGAAATAGAAGTTATATGCATATCATGTCTTCTGGGCCTGAGTAGCAGGCCGTTTAATTTGGGCATGCTTTTCATCCAAAATTCTGAATACTGCCCCCTACCCTAGAGAGGTTAAATATTCACTTGCTTTTTGAAAATCTTCCTCTGATTTGTCAACCAAAGGGTCCCAGCTATAACATGTACTGCCATTTTGTAAGACAAAATCCTTCTTTATATCCCAAAAAGTCAGTTTAGCTGGAGCCATCGATTTGAGTAATCCTCTCGTTCAACATGCAGAGAAAGGAATCCAAAAATCTACCGCTAAACTTTAAAACAAGTCCAATATGTTTCTATTGACTCCTCAGATACCCTAAAATGTAATCAAACTATAATATTTCTTTCGGAAAGAAGTATATTCAATAGGAAACTGATATTAGCAGGTGCGTCTTGTCTTCATCGCGCACCCAAACACGAATTTCCAAGAGTGTGTCTTTCTACTAAAACTCATATTTCTTATTCGTTTTGGAAGTTACAATCCTGAAACCTTGAACATAGACTGCTGACACGCTGTGGAAGCCATAGGAATTGCATCCTGGAAGTTAGAATTCATTATGCCCCTATACTTTCTATTGTAAGAGCATGGGTTCTCACAAAAATTCTGGTTGTTTTTTTCTTTGGATTTTCTCCTACCATATCTATTGTGTTATAGTCTCCTACATTATTTTAACATGTATACAAACAGCAAAGTGTTTTCTTTCCAATTGTACCAATTATATGCAATTATTGAGCAACAGGCAGTTTACTTTGGGCACATTTCAATTGTCAGTAGAAACCACAGTAAATGAGACTGAATGAACTGTTTCGCTGCCAGAAAAGGCTCCGCTGATAACCAGGTGTAACAGAGGTAAGGTGTTGGGACTCTGCTGTTGGGACAGCTTTATGTAGGCCCTAACAGTTTGTGGGCACTGTTTGTCCCCGTTATAGTCCAATTAATGTATTGTTTAGTATTGTGTTGTGTAGTGGCTTTACTGGCATGCATCAAAAAATATTAAAATATTTTGCCCCACCAAGATTTACATGCTAAAATTGCCACTGAGGCTATGCAATTGTGTGAGAAATGATGGCGTCCATTATAAAGAGGAGGACCCCATCAGCTTTCTATAGGCTAGGCCTACTATATTTATTTATTAACTTTTCTTATATTAACTCATTGCTTTGCTTTACAATAGAAGTATAGCCTACCTAGCTGGCATGAATATGAACCATGGGAAAAGCATCCTCCATTCACTATTTAAGTGCATAGTCCTCTATTCACAATTTAAGTGCATAGATTACATATATATTTTTTCCATGCCCCTGTTCCGAGACAGGGGCATGATAATGGTCCATTATAAATCCATTATAAATCACACATATATATTTTTGTATATGTTAAGACAATATTAAATAGAGAATAGTCTGATGGGTGCCAATATTAGCCTTTCACTTGTGAATTATGTATTATCACTTGTGAATGATACCCAATTTGTGTAATCCTGTTGTGACTAGGGGGCAGTATTTTCATTTTTGGAAAAAAAAACGTTCCCGTAGTAAACGGGATATTTTGTCAGGACAAGATGCTACAATATGCATATAATTGACAGCTTAGGATAGAAAACACTCTAACGTTTCCAAAACTGTAAAAATAATGTCTGTGAGTATAACAGAACTGATGTTGCAGGCGAAAGCCTGAGAAAAATCCAATCCGGAAGTGCCCCATGTTTTGAAAGCGCTGCGTTCAAATGAGTCCCTATTGAGCAGTGAATGGGCTATCAACCAGATTACTCTTTCTCCGTATTCCTGAAGGTGTCTACAGCATTGTGACGTAGTTTGTTGTTGTTGTTACGCATTTATGTTGAAGAATACCCGTAAGCGGCTACATTGCGCAAGTGGTCACCTGATGCTGCCAGAGAGATTCTCGTGTAAAATACAGAGGTAGCCATTACTCCAATCGGATATTATCGAATAGATATTTGAAAAACACCTTGAGGATTGTCACGTTCTGACCATCGTTCTTGTGTCTTTTCCTTGTTTTGGTGAATGAATTATAACTACGCTGCGTCTTGGTCCGATCCCTGCTACACCTCCTCTTCTTCAGAGGAAGAGGAAGAAGAGAACCGTAACAAGGATTGATTATAAACAACGTTTGCCATGTTTCTGTCGATGTTATGGAGCTAATTTGGAATATTTTTCGCTGTTTTCGTGACTGCAATTTCCGGGCGATTTCTCAGCCAAACGTGAAGAACAAATGGAGCTATTTCGCCTACAAAAATAATCTTTTTGGAAAAAAGGAACATTTGCTATCTTACTGGGAGTCTCGTGAGTGAAAACATCCGAAGCTCATCAAAGGTAAACAATTTAACTTGATTGCTTTTCTGATTTCCTTGACCAAGTTACCTGCTGCTAGCTGGACAAAATGCTATGCTAGGCTATCGATAAACTTGCACAAATGCTTGTCTAGCTTTGGCTGTAAAGCATATTTTGAAAATCTGAGATGACAGGGTGATTAACAAAAGGCTAAGCTGTGTCTCAATAAATTTCATTTGTGATTTTCATGAATAGGAATATTTTCTAGGGATATTTATGTCCGTTGCGTTATGCTAATTAGTGTCAGGCGATGATTACGCTCACGCATGCGGGATGGGGAGTCACAAGAGGTTTTAAGGCAAGAAACAGCGCATACCTTTTTTTAGCGAATTTTTCAAATCATAGTCGCACACCTCATGTATCCTAGCCCATAGGTCTATATGTTTTGATAAGGTTTGTATCACAACTAAAGTGGCCAAATAACTTAAGCATGTTAATTAAACACATTAATCTGCTTTAAAAACCGTGTAGAGCCTAACAGGCATACATAGGCTTTGTATGAGTTTTAAGTTTGGGGAAGATAGTTTTACTATAAAAATGTATCTCTATAATAAAACATTACATGCATAATTATATTTCCGGTCACTTTCGAGAACAGTGTTTTCTGCTAATTTGATTGCATTTTAGAACATTCGCGCTTATAGCCTACTGCCGTGTGCGCATTCCTGCGCTTATAATGTGAAAAAATTGCCTAATAGTTTTTCAACATTTTAAGCAAAACGATCAGCCTCATTTGTTTTTAAAAGTTTTTTTTTGTTGCGAATGGTTGTATTAATTTTGGATCTATTACATCCCACAACTGTCCCAGGGTAAATTTGTAATATTTATTTATTGCACAGAAGGACAAGTTGACCAATATAATAGGTAAACTTTTTCCTATGGGGGATAGTATCCTGGCACAGGCTAGTGCTTTTGCTGTTCCTTAGGCCTACTCATCTTGCTGGCTGACGAAAAGTAGACTAAATGTGGACAGTTCTAACATCTTCATTATGTGCCTCGGAATTCCCGGATGTGTCTGTCTTCATTCACTTGTAGCCTACTTCTTAGCTGAAATGCCTGTGAGAAGGACCCAATCACGTGTTTGGCATTGGCTACATCTGAGAGAGCCATGTGAGTGAGAGGTGCTTCGGAGCATTGCAGCCGGGAGAAGGGAATTATAATTAGCTTATTATATTCAGCCCAAGGGCACAATGGTCACTTTGGCCGCAAAAGGCATTGATTTTTAGGTTGTAAGGACCGATGCTGGAGATGAGAAGTTGGTATGGGGAGTCAACATTTAATCAGGAACAGATATGTAACAGAATAGGAACAGCGCCAGCACACGGGTAAGCAAAGACAAACAACAATTAATGCTGAATCAGAGAACAGAGCGAGGAACCAGACATATATAGGGGAGGTAATGACAGAGGTGATTGAGTTCATCGCTGATGCGTGTGACGGGGGGAAGGCAGGTGTGCATAATGATGGTGGCAAGTGTACGTAATGATTGTGGCAAGTGTACGTAATGATGGTGGCAGGAGTGCTCAATGCTGGGGAGCCTGGCACCCTCGAGCACCAGGGGGAAGAACGGGAGCAGGCGTGACAGTACCCCCCTCTAGGGGCGCCACCCGGTGTCCCACCTGGGCGAGCCTGACGGGCCAGCAGAGGCACAGGTGCTGGACAAGCTGGCTGGGTGTGAAATCCCAATGAACTGGCAGAGGCATGAGAGCCTAGCGATCCGGCTGAGGCGTGGGAGCCCGATGATCTGGCAGAGGCGTAGCAGCCTGACGTGTCAGCTGGGCGTAAAAACCTGACGATCCGGCTGAGGCCTGACGTGGGATGGGCAACTTCCAAGCCATAGGGGGCATTGTGACATAGGGGGCATTGTGGCCACACAAAGAGGATGCCTCTGTGAAATTCGAGGCTTGGTGAGAATATGAACGACTGCTTGTCAAATTGTGAATGAGAGACTCATGAAGTGTGTGCAGCTTGCGACTTCTTTAAAATCATCATTGGAGTCCCATCATGCAGACTTAGAATGTATTAAAAATCAAAACATATAGCTCAACGTTGAATAACAACGAAAGTTGCATAAAAAACAAAATGAAGCATACACGAGGACCAGTTTCTTTGTTAACCACTAAAAACAGAATAGCCGCATAAGCGCACTTCTTTTGAAATCTTTGGAGAAATAGTCCTTTCTATTTTATTAAGCTGTGTTCAATTGTATTCTTCGTACTATAAAATTATAAAATGCCATGGAATTCTAAGCAAATCTTGTCTGCTAAATTAACTAGTGTAGCCAACAGCCAAATACAGTGCATTCAGAAAGTATTCAGATCCCTTGACTTTTTCCACATTTTGCTACGTTACAGTCTTACTCTGAAATTGATTAAATCATTTCCCCCCTCATCAATCTACACACAACGATAATGACAAAGAAAAAACAGGTTTTTAGAAATTTTAGCGAAGGTTCTCCCATCTCTACAGAGGAACTCTGGAGCTCTGTCAGAGTGACCATCACCTCCCTGAGGCAGTAAGCTCTAGGAAGAGTCTTGGGGGTTCCAAACTTCTTATATTTAAGAATAATGGAGGCCACTGTGTTCTGGAGGTCTTCAATGCTACAGAAATGTTTTGGTACCCAATCCTGTCTCGGAACTCTACGGACAATTCCTTCAACCTCATGGCTTGGTTTTTGCTCTGACCTGCACTGTCAACTGTGGGACCTTATATAGACAGGTGTGTGCCTTTCCAAATCATATCCAATCAATTGAATTTACACAGGTGGACTCCAATTAAGTTGCAGAAACAGCTTAAGAATGATGAATGGAAACAGGATGCACCTGAGCTCAATTTCGAGTCGCATAGCGAAGGGTCTGAATATTTAGGTAAATAAGGTATTTATGTTTCAGTTTTTTATAAATTAGCAAACATTTCTAAAAACATTTTTTTGCTTTGTCATTATGGAGTATTGTGTGTAGATTGAAGACATTTTTTTATTTCATACATTTTTAGCATAAGGCTGTAACGTAACAACATGTGGAAAAAGTGATGGGGTCTGAAAATGTTCCAAATGTACTGTATATGGCATAGCCATATCAGGGCCTAACATAAGGACAACTCAAGAGTATGCTATTCTGTTCTTCTGAAATAGACTACCTTTTCTTCATATCATGTTTCTTTAGACCGGTCTAAAATAAATAATGGATTTATTGTGATTGTGTAGGCTATATTAAATGGATTTATTAGACTTTTAAAATGTAGATGTTCCAAAGGTCTGCATCGGTAGCTTGTAGGCTATGCGTGGAAGCCAGGAGATGCCAAACGTGGTTATGCAAATTAACTGTGAATTACCGTGACACCGGCAGTTATTTATTTTGACCAGCAGATATTTATCACCGGCTGACAAAATTTCAAGACTGCCACAGCCCTATCTGAAACTGTTTTCAAAGTTGGATTTTCTAGGGGTGACAAGGGATGGAAGACAAACACCTGAGTTTAGTGACCTAGATCAAAGCAAGGGACAGAAAGTAACATGATCATTTCAATCTGAGTGGTATCAACAGACAGACTTGCTCTGTGGCTGCGTTGCTAGCAGCTGACTATTGCATCCCCTGTCTGCTGTCTTCCATCAGCGACAGTGTGTAGACAAGAACCGGCTACTGTGACAACTTACCTATAGCACTCAACAAGCATGAGAAATCTGTGTCTCACATCCAAAGCCAGATAGCTCTTAAGACATTTGGCAGTTCACGGATAGATATGCATGCACAATGCAAAGGTAAAATAGAACTGTGAGATTTTGAAAGACCGAGCTAATTAGTGCTACATGCTACCTAGGTAAACAGGAGTTTCATGGAATGGACGAGAGTGCCAACTCATCAAACATGCCCTGGGGAAACTATGTGGAACTATTACATGCTTTTGTTGAAAATAATGAACAGTTAGCAACCCATTTAGAGAAGCCACCATGTTTGCATTTTTGCATGGACTATGATATAATTTTGAATGAAACTGACACTCTCTTCCGTGTTATGCAGAACAAAGTGATATGTATTTCGGCCGTACCTGTATCAGCGACACAATGAAATCACTGGAACTGCGGCGATAAGACTTTGATATTTTCTTTGAGCGACTCGAGCAGAAATGCAATGAACTGTGCCTGAAAGAAAGCAAAACTCATATTAAACAGCCGATCAGAGTAGAGAGGGGGCGAATCTACTACAAAATACTGGACAATATCAATGTTCAGATGAGAGCCAGGTTTGACCACTTTGGTGAACTTAATTTCCTTGGCTTTTTATTTATTTATTTTTTATTTCACCTTTATTTAACCAGGTAGGCTAGTTGAGAACAAGTTCTCATTTGCAACTGCGACCTGGCCTAGATAAAGCATAGCAATTCAACAACACAGAGTTACACATGGAATAAGCAAAACATAGTCAATAATACAGCAGAACAAAAGAAAACAAAAAGTCTATGTATAGTGAGTGTAAACGGGGTAAGATAAGGGAGTTAAGGCAATAAATAGGCCATGGTGGCGAAGTAATTACAATATAGCAATTGAAACCCTAGAATGGTAGATGTGCAGAAGATGAATGTGCAAGTAGAGATACTGGGGTGCAAAGGAGCAAGATAAATAAATAAATACTGTATGGGGATGAGGTAGGTAGATAGCCCATCGGTAAACAGCCCATCTATGTACAGGTGCAGTGATCTGTGAGCTGTTCTGACAGTTGGTGCTTAAAGCTAGTGAGAGAGATATGAGTCTCCAGCTTCAGAGATTTTTGCAGTTCGTTCCAGTCATTGGCAGCAGAGAACTGGAAGGAAAGACGAAAGATGCAAGATAAATAAATAAATACTGTATGGGGATGAGGTAGGTAGATAAATGGGCTATGTACAGGTGCAATGATCTGTGAGCTGCTCTGACAGATGGTATATGAAGTTATTGAGGGAGATATGAGTCTCCAGCTTCAGCGATTTTTGCAGTTCGTTCCAGTCATTGGCAGTAGAGAACTGGAAGGAAAGGCGGGCAAAGGAGGAATTGGCTTTGGGGGTGACCAGTGAGATATACCTACTGGAGCGCGTGCTACGAGTGGGTGCTGCTATGGTGACCAGTGAGCTGAGATAAGGCGGGGCTTTACCTAGCAGAGACTTGTAGATAACCTGTAGCCAGTGGGTTTGGCGACGAGTATGAAGGGAGGGTCAACCAACAAGAGTGTACAGGTCACAATGGTGGGTAGTGTATGGGGCTTTGGTGACAAAATGGATGTCACTGTGATAGACTGCATCCAGTTTGTTGAGTAGCGTGTTGGAGGCTATTTTATAGATGACATCACCGAAGTCGAGGATCGGTAGGATGGTCAGTTTTACGAGGGTATGTTTGGCAGCATGAGTGAAGGATGCTTTGTTGTGATACAGGAAGCCAATTCTATATTGGAGATGCTTAATGTGAGTCTGGAAGGAGAGTTTACAGTCTAACCAGACACCTAGGTATTTGTAGTTGTCCACGCATTCTAAGTCAGAGCCGTTTAGAGTAGTGATGCTGGACGGGTTAGCAGGTGCGGGCAGGGATCGGTTGAATAGCATGCATTTAATTTTCCCTGCGTTTAAGAGCAGTTTGAGGACAAGGAAAGAGAGTTGTATGGCATTGAAGCTCGTCTGGAGGTTAGTTAACACAGTGTCCAAAGAGGGGCCAGAAGTATACAGAATGGTGTCGTCTGCATAGAGGTGTACCAAAGAATCACCAGCAGCAAGAGCAATATCATTGATATATACTGAGAAGACAGTCTGCCCTCCGATTGAACCCTGTGGCACCCCCATAGAGATTGCCAGAAGTCCGGACAACAGGCCCTCCGATTTGACATACTGAACTCTATCAGAGAAGTAGTTGGTAAACCAGGCGAGGCAATCATTTGAGAAACCAAGGCTGTCGAGTTTGTCAATAAGAATGTGGTCATTGACAGAGTCGAAAGCCTTGGCCAGGTCGATGAATACGGCTGCACAGTAATGTCTCTTATCGATGGCGGTTATGATGTCGTTTAGGACCTTGAGCGTAGCTGAGGTGCACCCATGACCAGCTCTGAAACCAGATTGTATAGTGGAGAAGGTACGGTGGGATTCGAAATGGTCGGTAATCTGTTTGTTAACTTGGCTTTCGAAGACCTTAGAAAGACAGGGTAGGATAGATATAGGTCTGTTGCAGTTTGGGTCTAGAGTCTCACCCCCTTTGAAAAGGGGGATGACCGCGGCAGCTTTCCAATCTTTGGGAATCTCAGACGATACGAAATAGAGGTTGAACAGGCTAGAAATAGGGGTTGTAACAATTTTGGCAGATAATTTTAGAAAGAGAGGGTCCAGATTGTCTAGCCCGGCTGATTTGTGGGGATCCAGATTTTGCAGCTCTTTCAGAACATCAGCTATCTGGATTTAGGTAAAGGAGAAATGGTGGGGGCTT
The DNA here is from genome assembly GCF_018296145.1 of Oncorhynchus tshawytscha. Lineage (NCBI taxonomy): Eukaryota > Metazoa > Chordata > Actinopteri > Salmoniformes > Salmonidae > Oncorhynchus > Oncorhynchus tshawytscha. The sequence goes on along the minus strand of NC_056439.1, from coordinate 34,848,289 downwards.
TGGCGGGTTGCTTGTGGAGGGTGCTGGGCAGTTGACCGGGGTAGGGGTAGCCAGGTGGAAAGCATGGCCATCCGTAGAGAAATGCCTATTTCCTAACTGCCTGTGTATATTTGTTCCTAACTTCCCTGAAAAGTTGCATATCACGGGGGATATTCGATGCTAATGCAGAACGCCACAGGATGTTTTTGTGCTGGTCAAGGGCAGACAGGTCTGGAGTGAACCAAGGACTATATCTATTCCTAGTTATAAATTGTTTGAATGGGGCATGCTTATTTAAGATAGTGAGGAATGCACTTTTAAAGAATAGCCAGGCATCATCTACTGACGGGATGAGGTCAATGTCATTCCAGGATACCCCGGCCAGGTCAATTAGAAAGGCCTGCTCGCAGAAGTGTTTTAGGGAGCATTTGACAGTGATGAGGGGTGGTCGTTTGGTCGCAGACCCATTACGGATGCAGGCAATGAGGCAGTGATCGCTGAGATCTTGATTGAAAACAGCAGAGGTGTATTTGGAGGGCGAGCTAGTTAGGATGACATCTATGAGGGTGCCCGTGTTTACGGATTTGGAGTTGTACCTGGTAGGTTCATTGATAATTTGTGTGAGATTGAGGGCATCAATCTTGGATTGTAGGATGGGCGGGGTGTTAAGCATGTCCCAGTTTAGGTCACCTAGTAGCACCAGCTCAGAAGATAGATGGGGGGCAATCAATTCACATATGGTATCGAGGGCACAGCTGGAGGCAGAGGGAGGTCTATAGCAAGCGGCAACAGTGAGAGACTTGTTTCTGTTTTGGCTTAGTGGACTGCAACACATTTGAAACAATGTCACAAAAGTTTGACACCACTAACGAGAGCCTGTCAAAATATGCCAAATATGCCAAACTTCTTAAGGTATAGGGGGCAGCACTTTCACTTTTGGCGTGCCCAATTTCAACTTCCTGCTACTCATGCCAAGAATATAAGATATGCATATTATTAGTAGAATTGGATATAAAACATTCTGAAGTTTCTAAAACTGTTTGAATCATGTCTGTGAGTATAATATAACTTATGTAGCAGGCAAAACCCTGAGGATTAACCATTCAGAATTTTTTTTTTGAGGTCTCTGTCTGTTCACTGAGTTCTCATCAGCAAACGATATTTCTTAGAAACTTGTTTTCAGTTCCTACCGCTTCCACTGGATGTCACCATTCTTTGGAATTTGGTTGAGGTTATTCATTTGTGCAATGAAGAAGTAGGGCCAACTAGGAACTGCATAACAATGTTGAGAATTGCGCAAGACTTGAAAAGTAGCTTGGTTTGTTGTGTTCCTGTATTGAACACAGATAGACCCGTCTTCATTTTGTGTAGCGCCTGCAGGGTTGAAATATGCTACCCTCTTTGTTTACTGTTGTGCTATCATCAGATAATAGCTTCTTATGCTTTCGCCGAAAAGCCTTTTTAAAATCTGACATGTTGGCTGGATTCACAACGGGTGTAGCTTTAATTGAGTATCTTACATGTGTGATTCAATGAAAGTTAGATTTTTCTATACATTTATTTGAATTTGCCGCACTGCATTTTCCCTATAACATAAGAAGTTAAGGCTGATCTTGGACTTAAGGCTGATCTTGTCGGATTGTACAGTTCACAAATGGTACGATACAAATCACCTGGGCTGTGTTTTCCAAAACCACTAAAATCATCTTAATTCCATTGAAACGAAATGAACGAAGGTGATCTTAGAGCTACAATGCTTTTGGGAAACCCAGCCCCGAACAGCTCTTCAGGGTTTTCTTCCAGCATGACCTCGCACAGACTGTTCCCGAGGCGGCAAACTTAACGCGGCTGGTCCTCACTATACCAGCCACAACAGCATCCGTTGAGAGGTCATTTTCTGCACTGAAACGGATGAAGACATAGTCAAAACCAGATCGATCAAGGGTAACTCTCCTCCCTTGCCATCATCTCCATTGAGAGACGAGACCAAGAGACTTTTAAAGCTGAGGGAGGAGTCTTGAACTTACTCAGTCACTGATGTCTTTACCCAGAAGGATAGACGGTTGGATTCGTTTACAAGTAAAAGTAAATGCAAGTGTTTATTTACAGTAGCGCCATCTACTATTATTACATTTCATGTCTATTGTGTAAGTATACACTCACCGGCCAATTTTAGATACACCACCCCGTTCATGAAAATGGATCACACCTACAGACAGTGAGTCACATGGCCATGGCTTGCTATATACAGCAGGCAGACAGGCATTGAGGAAATCAGATTCTGTTCGATTGAATGTTAGAATAGGCAAAACGAGTGGCCTAAGCGACCTTGAGCATGGCATGATCATCGGTACCAGGCACGCCAGATCCAGTATCTTAGAAACGTCCATCCTCCTGGGCTTTTTAAGCATGACAGTGTCTAGGGTTTCCCGAGAATGGTTGATGAGAGAGGTTTAAGGAGATTGGCAAGAATCGTGCAAGCTAACAGCTGGGCCACAAACAGACAAATAACGGTGCTGTCACGAATCCCACTTCCTGAGTCTGTGTTTGCCTGTGTTTCTGTCCTGGAGTGTGTTTCCGGTGTCCTGGAACGCACCCTGTCTGGTTGCCGGGCGAATTAGCTTGTTGGGAGATCATGTTCACCCGCACCTGTATCCCATCAGTAATCTGCACACCTGTCCTGATCATCACCTCTCCCCTTCAAAAGCTCTGACCTGACATCCATTCCCTGCCGGATCGTTAGCCATGAACAGTATGTTGTGCCCACGAACCAGCCTCCAGTTTATAGAGTTTGTTTTGTTTTGTTTTATTGTTTTGTACGTCTTGCTTGCCTTTAACTTACCGCCGTTTGTTTTGTCTACAGCCATTCACCCGGAACCCATACCCCATCCATGTCTGCTCGTCGCCAGTGTGTTGTTATCCATTGGATCTGCCTATCCACTCCCATCAACCCACCTCCGCTGCCCGCTCCTCCACCCGGAACTATCTACCTCCACGTTCTCATTAATTAATAAATACTCACCATCTTTATACTCACCTTGTCCTGGTCTGCTTCTGGGTCCAATTCTGGTAAACCCTGACAGGTGCAGTACAGTAGTGGTGTGCAGAACGGCATCTCGGAATGCACAACTCGTTGATCATTGTCACGGATGGACTAATGCGGCAGACGACCAAACCGGGTTCCATTCCTATCAGCTAAAAACAAGAAGAAGCGGCTTCAGTGACCGCGATCACCAACACTGGACAACTGAGGAGTGGAAAAACGTTGCCTGGTCTAACAAATCACAGTTCCTGTTGCATCATGCTGATGGCAGAGTCAGGATTTGGCTTAAGCAGCATGAGACCCATCCAACCTGGTATCAACGGTACATGCTGATGGCTGTGGTGTACCACCGTCCAATCTGCAGCAACTGCGTGATGTCATTGCGTCAGCATGGACCAACATCCCTGTGGAACATTTCAGACTTGTAGAATCATTGCCCCAAATAATTCAGGCGGTTCTGGAAGCAAAGGCGAATTCGACCCGGTACTCTATGTGTACCTAATAAAGTGGCCGGAGAGTGTATATCTCAATCGGTATCGCTGACTACTTGGCATTTTGTGTGTAGCGCTGTCTACAAGTAGGCCTACTCGCTGGTATTTGGGTCGCTGTCTGTGGTGCTGAAAGTCACCTGTTCTTGCAGGGAAGTTGCATGGGGCACAAGCTATTAGTGACTGTATGTGCGTCACATGGTTGCTCCACCTATCTGCTACTGTTTGATGGGTGGTTGCGTTGTTTAATGGTTATCTTTATACTGTCAAACCGATTAACACTGAAAGTGCCTATCCGGCCTCAGACCTCACCACACATCACGGTAGTTTGTGATACCCAGACAGTAGTCCATGGACCTAGAGAACAAGCCACCAAAGATTCCTTCTTCAGGTCCATAGAAAACTTTAAAGCATCAGGCAGTAGGGCTGTTCCACCGTTTAGGTGGCGTTTGAGTACTGTAACTACGGTATAACATTCATTCATAAAGAGCACATGTTCAATTTAATAAAAAACACTTTTTTCCCATCTCAATTAAAAATGACCATAGAAAGTGCTTATTAAGTGTCAAGTAAAGTAACAGGGTTGACCGTAACAGGGTTGATGATTTAATCTTAAATCAGCCATAAATCCCCTTGTGACACGGGGGAATGGAAGCTTGTTGTGTGCAACAGGGAGGGGCAATTGAATACAAGCTTCACAAATAAAAAAACACATTTCTAGCCTGTCTATCTATAGATAACAGGGTTGGATGTGTTATGCTTTACCCGCTCAGTTTTCCACCAGAAAATTGCCAAAAAGAGTAGAACCAGCTCACCTGCTATTACTATTTGACTATTGTAAAAATATAAAATATTTAAAAAGGAATATTAAAACGAGAGTTCAGTTCACGTAACAGCGCTGGCCTTAAAATGAGGGACAGGTTGTTTTGTTTTTTTACCTTAAATTAATCACAAACATTAAATAAATACTAATCTTCAGAAATGACTGTCAAAGCAACAAAATAACTCTGGCTTTACAATGATGGTGAAAACTTGGAGAAATGTTGGGGTCAAGTGGGTTCCAAGAAGTCACAGAGGGACATGGCTAGACTGTAAACTCTCCTTCCAGACTCATATCAAACATCTCCAATCGAAAATCAAATCTAGAGTCGGCTTTCTATTCCGCAACAAAGCCTCCTTCACTCACGCCGCCAAACTTACCCTAGTAAAACTGACTATCCTACCGATCCTCGACTTCGGCGATGTCATCTACAAAATTGCTTCCAACACTCTACTCAGCAAACTGGATGCAGTTTATCACAGTGCCATCCGTTTTGTCACTAAAGCACCTTATACCACCCACCACTGCGGGTGGGTATGTTCTAGTCTGTATGCTCTAGTCGGCTGGCCCTCGCTACATATTCGTCGCCAGACCCACTGGCTGTTCACACTGCTATGCTTTATCTTGGCCAGGTCGCAGTTGCAAATGAGAATTTGTTCTCAATTAGCCTACCTGGTTAAATAAAGGTGAAATAAAAAATCAAATAAAAAATGTCAAAATGCCTTTATTAATATAAAAAATCTGATTTCTTGACATTTCCATGTGGTCTATATGATCATTTCATTTAACAGGCTTTTTTTTCAATATTTATGCCCCATTTCCACAAAAAATAGCAAAGTGAAGCAAAAGGAACTCATTTCATGGAATGACCCAGTAAATATGTTGTGGTAATTTACCCTCTAATGTGAAATACTGTAAAAAAAATCCATAAAAAAAAAAAAAATCCATTAATAAAATGGAATCACCCAGAGATAAAGTACCTTGAGTAAAAAAATATCAAGGACTAGTTTGCAGCAGCCTAACTAAGGGAATTTGAATGGACAGTAGCCCCAGTCTGCTGAGGTTTCCTGAGACCTACCCATGCAGGAGCCCTGCCTGGCACAACAGTGAGGTCACAGGGCCATTGGGTGAGATCTCCTCAACTTCAGTTTTATTCTGAGAAGCTCATGAGCGAACAAGTGAGGCCGATCACTCCACCTTCCCCTCCTTCTCCTCCTCCTTCGCTTTATTACCTCCGTCAGCCCTAATTTGGGTTGATAGGGTGGCTGTTGCATGACAAGACACACGTCTGGGCCCCTGCGTGAGAAGGCTGGCTGGCTCTGGCTGGGCTTGTTTTCTTTGCGTGACCATTTCTCTCCCTCTGTCACTCCTGGCAAGCCCCCTTTGACCCCTTTCACGCCCTCGTTAGCTGGCGCGCTGCTGGTTTATTTGCTTTGGCCAGCCGCCCGTGTGAAAGACACATTCTGACCAGACTTAGGGAGGGGTCAGGGGGTAGGGGATAGTGATGAGGGGGTTAGGGAGGGGTCAGAGGGCTAGGGGATATTGATGAGGGGGTTAGGGAGGGGCAGGGGGCAGGGGATAGCGATGAGAGGGGTTAGGGAGGGGTCAGGGGTAGGGAATGTGATGAGGGGGTTAGGGAGGGGTCAGGGGGATTGGAGGGACGAGCGTCTTGTACTCCTGCCCACCAGGGCTCCGAGTCGTATATATGTGAACAGCATGTGTGTGCTCCTGTGCATATGTTAATGTGTGGCTGTATTTTTTAGTCTGTGACCTCCCTTCCTGGTCAAAGGGAAATGTGTCTCGGTGTAGCTGCTTTTGAGGAATGACATGCACATGCAGGTCACCCAGAGTATAGATATCAAGCCCACATCCCTACCACCCTGACCCCTCCCTAAGTATGGTCAGAATGTGTCTTTCACATGAGCTGCTAGGGGTAAGGGGATATACTATGTGGATTGTGGCACTTTCTGGACATCTCACTGGTTCCCACTGACCATGTAGAACAGATGCTCAAGCTAGCATCTATGACCCTATAAAGAGTCACTCATTCCAAATTTTGCCAATTATATTGTAGATGGGAATATCAATAAAGATACGTATGTTGGGAAAAGACTAATTTGAGGCTGCAATGGAAATGTGATTATGTCATCCACGAAGCAGTCCCATGTACTTATCATGAGGGTCAGTGGCGATTTTAGCATGTAAATCTTGGTGGGGCAAACTCAGCAAAGAAACAGCACAACACAACACTAAACATTACATGAATTGCACTATAATGGCGACAAGCGGTGCCCACAAACTGTTAGGGCCTACATAAAGCTATCCTAATAGCAGAGCTTTATTTTCAGCATCATAGAGTGAATCCTTACCACCGCTACACCTGTCTATCAGCGGAGCCTTGTCAGGTGGCGAAACAGTTCATTCAGCCTTGTTTACTGCCTTTTTAAAAACCATTTTTATTTAAAAATTTTTATTTTACCTTTATTTAACCAGGTAGGCAAGTTGAGAACAAGTTCTCATTTACAATTGCGACCTGGCCAAGATAAAGCAAAGCAGTTCGACAGATACAACGACACAGAGTTACACATGGAGTAAAACAAACATACAGTCAATAACACAGTATAAACAAGTCTATATACAATGTGAGCAAATGAGGTGAGAATGGAGGTAAAGGCAAAAAAGGCCATGGTGGCAAAGTAAATACAATATAGGAAATAAAACACTGGAATGGTAGTTTTGCAATGGAAGAATGTGCAAAGTAGAAATAAAAATAATGGGGTGTAAAGGAGCAAAATAAATAAATAAATAAAAATTAAATACAGTTGGGAAAGAGGTAGTTGTTTGGGCTAAATTATAGGTGGGCTATGTACCCACCTTTAAAAACCATAGCTGATATTTGTTTTATTTATTTTTAGGGGACAATGCACATTAATCAACATCAATATTACAATAATGCAACATCCATGTAAATGTGCCAGGGTTAGCCAAAAGCTCATTTGCACCCGTAGTCCCAAGGCAGCTAACGACAATTACACAACCACAATACACATACTCACTAAAACAAAACAAAATACAAATACATTACATCCAATAATATATAATATATCATTCTAACGACAACAACAACACTATCATCAACTGTCGTCTTACATATGAGGAACCATAGATAACTCATGTGAACAGGTTTGGATAGATTTTAGCCATGTTTTCAATTCCAATTTAAAAGTACAATAATCACTGCAGCTTTTCAAGTCCATGGGCATTGCATTCCAGTATATTGTAGCTCTAGCAGAGAAGACCGATTGGCCGATTTTACTGTGTCGAAAAGGGACAACACAATCCCCTCTTGTTACTACCCTTGTTATCCTGGAGGTGCTTTCCTTGAGCATAATATGCCGGCATAGAGGTGGAAGGGGAAGACCATGCTGGATCTTAAAGACAAGGCTTGCATCTACATACTGCTTAAAGCTATCCAGACTAAATATATTATGTTGGTAAATTATATGACAAGGGTGACAACTGTTTGGTTTGTTAACAAAAATCATAAGTGTTTGTAGAGTGATTCAATTGGTATCAGAATAGTAGCTCTTGCTTGTGACCAGAATGTGAGGCAATATCTCAGATATCTCAGAGAAGATCATAGTGTAACGGATGTGAAACGGCTAGCTTAGTTAGCGGTGCGCGCTAAATAGCATTTCAATCGGTGACGTCACTTGCTCTGAGACCTTGAAGTAGTGGTTCCCCTTGCTCTGCAAGGGCCGTGGCTTTTGTGGAGCGATGGGTAACGATGCTTCATGGGGGTCAGTTGTTGATGTGTGCAGAGGGTCCCTGGTTCGTGCCCGGGTATGGGCGAGGGGACGGTCTAAAGTTATACTGTTACAATAGCATCCTATGTTTGCAATCCCAAGGGTCCCAGCTACACAACAAATGGTTGTTTTGTTCGATAAAGTCCTTTTTTATATCCCAAACATGTCCATTTAGTTGGCGAACTTGATTCAGTAATCCACTTGTTCAACATGCATACAAACGAATCCAAAAAGTTACCAGTAAAGTTCTTCCAAACAAGTCAAATTATGTTTCTAATTAATCCTCAGGTACTCTAATATCTAAATAAACAATACAATTTAAGACAGAGAATAGTATGTTCAATAGGGAAGATAAATAACGAAGAGCGAGCACCTCATTCACGCATGCACAAGACTACTTTTCTAATGAGAGACACCTTGGAAAAACTCCAGCTACTCATTCGTTTTTTTAAAAACAAGCCTGAAACCCTTTCTAAAGACTGTTGACATCTAGTGGCAGCCATAGGAGCTGCAATCTGGGAGGAATTCATTTGAATATCCCATAGGCTTACATTGAAATGGCCTGTGACCTCAAAAAAACAAAAAAAATCAGAATGGATTCTCCTCGGGTTTTCGCCTGCCATATTAGTTCTGCTATACTCACAGACATTATTATTAAATGCATATCCTAGCTTCTGGGCCTGAGTAACAGGCAGTTTACTTTGGGCACGTCAGTCATCCGGAATTCAGGATACTGCACCCTAGCCTTAAAAAGTTACAAGAACAACTCGTTGGGAAGAATCAATGGATTTCTTAGAGAAGTACATACAAACAGTCTTGTCGATATTTAAATGCAGGCAAGAATTAGTCATTCATTTAGAAACATGTACCATAGCTTCAGTTAACTTGTTAACAACCAATTGTCTATTTTTTGAGTGTACATACAGAGCTATATTGCCAGCATACATCTGCATGTTAACTTGTGGGCAAGCAAGTGGGAGATAATTTATATAGATGGTAAACAGAAGGGGGCCTAATAATGACCCTTGTGGGACCCTAATGTTATAGTAAAGAGAGTCCGACTGTGTCCCCCAAACAAACCCTTTGACTTCTGTTTGTCAGATAGGAATACATCCAACTAATCATACATCATGATTCACAGTATCAAAGGCCTTCTTAAGATGTATGGTGATGTATGGAGTTTCCCTGAATGAGGTGATCAGTCAGATGATAAACCACCCATCTTTCAGCTACTTTTGATAGCACTGGAAGAATGCTTATAGGTCGGTAATGTTCCACCAGTGTTGGGTCATCAGATTTTAAAACAGGTATCACTGCAGCAGACTTCCAAGCATTGGGGAAGAACCCATTTTTGATGGACAGATTAACTAGATGTACAATAGGGGCAATCAGAGAATATTTGTGTCTCTTCAGGAATACAGTGTATAGATCAAATACATATTTTGTTCTAGAGCTCCCGAAGAAGCTAATAATACTGTCCAATGCTGATGCTGAGATTTCATGAATTCTGAATATTGGTTTATTATTATCTATGGGGGTGAGAACTGTGGTCTTGGTTGAAAATCTTTGAGCCAGTTCCCTGACAGAGTCAACAAAAAATAGTTAAAGGTGGTGGAGTCTTGCATTAGAATCCCATTAACATTTAATTCAGGATGTTTTTTGGACTTTTCAGCTCCTCTCCCTGTTAGTTTGTTGAGATTTTCCCAAATCACTTTGCCATTTCCTTTTGCTTCATTGATCACTCTAAGAAAGAACTGGCTCAACTGGATTTTGCTTCTTTTTTTATTCCTAACCACCTTATTTGTCAGTGATGAAAATATTTGTCTGTCATCATTCTTACCAGAGTTCAGTGCTTTTTTCAAGGAAAAATCCTGTTCTCTTATCTGCCTCCAGAGGTCCTCTTTGAGCCATGGTAGATAGGTTTTCCGTCTTGGCTTACGTTGAAATTTCCTAGTAAAAGAGGTATCGACTTTGTCAATAGCTGACAGAAATAGTCTACAGACGCTGGGTCTCCATTGCTTTAAACCTCACTGGGGTAGGGGGCACTATTTTCACCTCCGGATGAAAAGTGTGCCCAAAGTAAACTCCCTGCTACTCAGGCCCAGAAGCTAAGACATGCATATTATTAGTAGATTTGGATAGAAAACACTCAGTTTCTAAAACTGTTTGAATGATGTATGTGAGTATAACAGAACTCATATGGCAGGCAAAAACCTGAGAAAAAATCCAACCAGGAAGTGGGAAATCTGACATTTGTAGTTTTTCAACTCTTTGCCTATCCAAGATACAGTGTAAATTTGGTCCGATTGCACTTCCCAAGGCTTCCACTAGATGTCAACAGTCTTTAGAACCTTGTTTCAGGCTTCTACTGTGAAGGGGGAGCAAATGAGAGCTGTTTCAACAAGGTGTCTTTCAGAAGGCCATGAGCTCATCACGCACGCGGCCGTGAGCGCGACATGCGCTCCATTGCATTTCTAAAGACAAAGGAATTGTCCGGTTGGAACATTATTGAAAATTTATGTTAAAAACATCCTAAAGATTGATTCTATACATCGTTTGACATATTTCTACGAACTGTAACGGAACGTTTTAACTTTTCGTCTGGACCTAGTGCTCGTGCCTCATGAATTTGGATTTGTGAACTAAACACACAAACAAAAAGGAGGTATTTGGACATAAATGATAGACTTTATCGAACAAAACAATTTATTATTAACATTTATTGTGGAACTGGGATTCCTGGGAGTGCATTCTGATGAAGATCATCAAAGGTAAGTAAATATTTATAATGCTATTTCTGACTTCTGTTGACTCCACAACATGGTGGGTATCTGTATGGCTTGTTTTTGTGTCTGAGCGCTGTACTCAGATTATTGCATGGTGTGCTTTTTCCGTAAAGCTTTTTTTGAAATCTGACACAGCTGTTGCATTTAGGAGAAGTATATTTATAATTCCATGCACAACACTTGTATCTTTTATCAATGTTTATTATGAGTATTTCTGTAAATTGATGTGGCTCTCCAAAATCACAGGATGTTTTGGAAGCAAAACATTACCGAACATAACGCAGCAATGTAAACTGAGAGTGTCATCTGATGAAGATCATCAAAGGTTAGTGATTAATTTTATCTCTATTTCTGCTTTTTGTGACTCCTCTCTTTGGCTGGAAAAATGGCTGTGTTTTTCTGTGACTAGGCGCTGATCTAACATAATCGCATGGTATGTTTTCGTCATAAAGCCTTTTTGAAATCGGACACTGTTGTCACGACTTCCCCCGAAGTTGGCTCCCCTGCCTGTTTGGGCAGTGCTCGGCGGTCGTTGTCGCCGTCCTACTAGCCGCTACCGATCCCTTTTTCGTTTGTCTGTTGGTTTTGTCTTATTAGTTTCACCTGTGTTTATTTTGGTTTAATTAGCTTCCCTATATGTAGTAGTTTGACCCGCCCTTGTTTTGTGCGGGATTGTCTTTATGTTACGTGTGTGCATGTTAGGTAGTGGTGTATTTTCTTTTCTTTACTTGACACCCTGTGGTTTTTGGGTTGTCTTGTATAGTGTCCTGCGCCCTGCATTTTGTTGGGCTTATTATTTTGGTGTGCAAGAGTAAAGCACTTCAACTCAGTTACTCTCTGCATCTGATTCCTGCACCCACCTAATCCTGCTTGACAACTGTGGTGGGATTAAGAACATGTTTATCTTTAAAATGGTGTATAATACTTGTATGTTTGAGGAATTTTAATGATGAGATTTCTGTTGTTTGAATTTGGTGCCCTGCACTTTCACTGGCTGTTGTCAAGTCGATCTCGTACAACACTTGTATGTTTTTTGAATTTTTATTATGAGTATTTCTGTTTTTGAATTTGGCGCTCTGCAATTTCACCGGATGTTGGCCAGGTGTGGGCTAGTGTCCCTCGCCCACTAGAGAGGTTAACAGATCAGACCAGTCAATTTGACTTATAGCTGAATCGTAGTAACTCTGCTCACTTTTCTGGATTTTTTTATCGTACTGTTGCACATTAATATGGTTCTTAAATCTCTTTTCAGGCTGACTTGCTTAATCAAATGTGGTTTCTACTGACAATTGAGATGTACAAACTATTTATTTATTTATTTACCTATATTTAACCAGGTAGGCAAGTTGAGAACAAGTTCTCATTTACAATTGCGACCTGGCCAAGATAAAGCAAAGCAGTTCGACAGATACAACGACACAGAGTTACACATGGAGTAAAACAAACATACAGTCAATAATACAGTATAAACAAGTCTATATACAATGTGAGCAAATGAGGTGAGAAGGGAGGCAAAAAAGGCCATGGTGGCAAAGTAAATACAATATAGCAAGTAAAACACTGGAATGGTAGTTTTGCAATGGAAGAATGTGCAAAGTAGAAATAAAAATAATGGGGTGCAAAGGAGCAAAATAAATAAATAAATACAAATTAAATACAGTTGGGAAAGAGGTAGTTGTTTGGGCTAAATTATAGGTGGGCTATGTACAGGTGCAGTAATCTGTGTGCTGCTCTGTCAGTTGGTGCTTAAAGCTAGTGAGGGAGATAAGTGTTTCCAGTTTCAGAGATTTTTGTAGTTCGTTCCAGTCATTGGCAGTAGAGAACTGGAAGGAGAGGCGGCCAAAGAAAGAATTGGTTTTGGGGGTGACTAGAGAGATATACCTGCTGGAACGTGTGCTACAGGTGGGAGATGCTATGGTGACCAGCGAGCTGAGATAAGGGGGGACTTTACCTAGCAGGGTCTTGTAGATGACATGGAGCCAGTGGGTTTGGCGACGAGTATGAAGCGAGGGCCAGCCAACGAGAGCGTACAGGTCGCAATGGTGGGTAGTATATGGGGCTTTGGTGACAAAACGGATTGCACTGTGATAGACTGCATCCAATTTGTTGAGTAGGGTATTGGAGGCTATTTTGTAAATGACATCGCCAAAGTCGAGGATTGGTAGGATGGTCAGTTTTACAAGGGAATGTTTGGCAGCATGAGTGAAGGATGCTTTGTTGCGAAATAGGAAGCCAATTCTAGATTTAACTTTGGATTGGAGATGTTTGATATGGGTCTGGAAGGAGAGCTTACAGTCTAACCAGACACCTAAGTATTTGTAGTTGTCCACGTATTCTAAGTCAGAGCCGTCCAGAGTAGTGATGTTGGACTGGCGGGTAGGTGCAGGTAGCGATCGGTTGAAGAGCATGCATTTAGTTTTACTTGTATTTAAGAGCAATTGGAGGCCACGGAAGGAGAGTTGTATGGCATTGAAGCTTGCCTGGAGGGTTGTTAACACAGTGTCCAAAGATGGGCCGGAAGTATACAGAATGGTGTCGTCTGCGTAGAGGTGGATCAGAGACTCACCAGCAGCAAGAGCGACCTCATTGATGTATACAGAGAAGAGAGTCGGTCCAAGAATTGAACCCTGTGGCACCCCCATAGAGACTGCCAGAGGTCCGGACAGCAGACCCTCCGATTTGACACACTGAACTCTATCAGAGAAGTAGTTGGTGAACCAGGCGAGGCAATCATTTGAGAAGCCGATGAGGATGTGGTGATTGACAGAGTCGAAAGCCTTGGCCAGATCAATGAATACGGCTGCACAGTAATGTTTCTTATCTATGGCGGTTAAGATATCGTTTAGGACCTTGAGCGTGGCTGAGGTGCACCCATGACCAGCTCTGAAACCAGATTGCATAGCAGAGAAGGTATGGTGAGATTCAAAATGGTCGGTAATCTGTTTGTTGACTTGGCTTTCGAAGACCTTAGAAAGGCACGGTAGGATAGATATAGGTCTGTAGCAGTTTGGGTCAAGAGTGTAGAGGGGGATGACCGCAGCTTTGAAGAGGGGGATGACCGCAGCTGCTTTCCAATCTTTGGGAATCTCAGACGACACGAAAGAGAGGTTGAACAGGCTAGTAATAGGGGTGGCAACAATTTCGGCAGATAATTTTAGAAAGAAAGGGTCCAGATTGTCTAGCCCGGCTGATTTGTAGGGGTCCAGATTTTGCAGCTCTTTCAGAACATCAGCTGAATGGATTTGGGAGAAGGAGAAATGGGGAAGGCTTGGGCGAGTTGCTGTTGGGGGTGCAGTGCTGTTGACCGGGGTAGGAGTAGCCAGGTGGAAAGCATGGCCAGCCGTAGAAAAATGCTTATTGAAATTCTCAATTATGGTGGATTTATCAGTGGTCACAGTGTTTCCTATCTTCAGTGCAGTGGGCAGCTGGGAGGAGGTGTTCTTATTCTCCATGGACTTTACAGTGTCCCAGAACTTTTTTGAGTTAGTGTTGCAGGAAGCAAATTTCTGCTTGAAAAAGCTAGCCTTGGCTTTTCTAACTGCCTGTGTATAAATGTATAACTATGGCCTAAGGGAACAATGAATGGATAAGAGGCATTCCGTAATTTTGATTAACACATTAATGAGCGAGCGGCGACAGATGTAGTCAATATAACTATGTGTTTAGCACTTTTGAAATGTACAGTGACAGAATGCAGAACATGGGCTGGTCTTAGATTATTTTCCCTGTACACTAAGTCAGAACCGTAGGATAAATAAAGGGGGCATATAAGCAGACAATGACACCTCTTACAATATTAGAGGATGACGTTTCTCAAAAACAGGTTACATGCTAGGTGAAATTAAGAGGTGAAACGATTCGGTTGACTGTTTTATGTGTGGATTAATTGTCGATGTAGAGGACCTTGTGCATTTCAGGTAAAATAACAACTCAATGTTTATATCCCAGGACAAATTAGCTAGCAACAGCAAGCTATCTAAATAGGACAAATTAGCTAGCAAGTGCAAGCTAGCTAGCTAAATTGCCATAAATGTTTAATGCTTTTCGACCTGTCCCCAAATTAATGTAATTGGTTCAGAGTTTGTTTTGATATTTTAACCTGCGCATCGTGATCGCGTTTGGTGTGGGGGGACAAAATACATTTATGCACGATGGCGCACGCACGCAGACGGTTTGGGTTCCGTGTTAGTATTACTTTTTTAGATACAGTACACATATCTCCCTGGCATATTACGTCATTTATGCAACAGAATACAATACATTTTTGGACTCACCTTGGCTTGTGATGTGCTCACTTAAACATGAAGGTGGCACGGCGGTTTTGTCATCAAACTTTGTCATTAAAGTCTGGCATTCTCTGGATTTATGTTGAGAACTCGGGAAAAAAACATACAGCAAAAACATTCACTTCATTATTTCTCTTCATATGACAAGGATTAAAAAGGATTTGCCAGTAGATTGTCAACTTGATTCATGATGATGTCTGCTAGCTAAGACTTTGAAAGTAAAATGTTGACATGATCAGTCCAATCAAAGCTACTGTACATTTAATGTGATTTGACATTTTATCTGTGGTCAATGACCTTGAGCTTACTTGGATGGTGACTTGTTATATAATTCTATGGCTTTACCCAAAGGGCTGAAATTTTGGATGTCTACCCTTACGAAGGACATAAACTTCACGATGACGTAGTGTCCCAATGAGTGACCGAACACTGAGCTAACCACAATGCTCCATTGTTTTGCTAGATCATCCCCCCCAACACCTGCATTTTGGAGCTGCTTTACTCAAGAAAACAAAAAAGAGACAATGTATGCGACTTTATTAACTGAATGATATATATCTTTTTTTTTTTTTTTACATTGTTTGCAAACTGATATGTGACACGCATTATTGCCAAAATAACATGCAAAACAGGCAAGCCCCCAAATAATAAGTATGTTTATATATACATATAATAATTGTTTTTATTACATGTTTTGCAAAAAAATGTGCCATGAAAGAGAGGTCACCACTGTGTAGGGTATGGAAAGACTGCACTATGCCACAGATGGCTTGATGGGTTAATTGAGGCATACATCACAAAAACCTGTCACACCCTGATCTATTTCACCTGTCCTTGTGCTTGTCACCACCCCCCTCCAGGTGTCGCCCATCTTCCACATTTTTCCCTGTGTATTTATACCTGTGTTCTCTGTTTCTCTGTTGCCAGTTCATCTTGTTTGTCAAGTCAACCAGCATTTTGTCTCAGCTCCTGCTTTTCCCCAGTCTCTCTGTTTCTCGCCCTCCTGGTTTTGACCATTGCCTGTCCTGACTCTGAGCCCGCCTACCTGACCACTCAGCCTGCCCTGTACCTTTGCCCCACTACTCTGGATTATATCAAATGATAGGACTGACATGACAATATATACAGTTAAAGTCGGAAGTTTACATACACTTATGTTGGAGTCATTAAAACTCGTTTTTCAACCACTCCACATATTTCTTGTTAACAAACTATAGTTTTGGCAAGTCGGTTAGGACATCTACTTTGTGCATGACACAAGTCATTTTTCCAACAATTGTTTACAGACAGATTATTTCACTTGTAATTCATTGTGTCACAATTCCATTGGGACAGACGTTGACATACACTAAGTTGACTGTGCCTTTAAACAGCTTGGAAAATTCCAGAAAATGATGTCATGGCTTTAGAAGCATCTGATAGTCCTAATTGACATCATTTGAGTCAATTGGAGGTGTACCCGTGGATGTATTTCAAGGCCTACCTTCAAACGTAGTGTCTCTTTGCTTGACATCCTGGTAAAATCAAAAGAAATGGTTCATCCTTGGGAGCAATTTCCAAATGAAGGTACCACATTCATCTGTACAAACAATAGTACGCAAGTATAAACACCGTGGGACCACACAGTCGTCATACCGCTCAGGAAGGAAACTCGTTCTGTCTCCTAGAGATGAAAGGTACTTTGGTAAGAAAAGTGCAAATCAATCCCAGAACAACAGCAAAAGACCGTGTGAAGATGCTGGAGGAAACAGGTACAAAAGTATCTATATCCTCAGTAAAATGAGTCCAATATCGACATAGCCGGAAAGGACGCTCAGCAAGGAAGAAGCCACTTCTCCAAAACCGCCATAATAAAGCCTGACTACGGTTTGCAACTGCACACGGGGACAAAGATTGTACTTTTTGGAGAAATGTCCTGTGGTCTGATGAAACAAAAATAGAACTGTTTGGTCATAATGACCATCGTTATGTTTGGAGGAAAAAGAGGGAGGCTTGCAAGCCGAAGAACACCATCCCAACCATGAAGCACGGGGGTGGCAGCATCATGTTGTAGGGGTGCTTTGCTGCAGGAGGGACTGGTGCACTTCACAAAATAGATGGCATTATGATGGAGAAAAATTATGTGAAAATATTGAAGCAACTTCTCAAGACATCAGCCAGGAAGTTAAAGCTTGGTCGCAAATGGATCTTCCAAATGGACAATGACCCCAAGCACACTTACAAAGTTGTGGCAAATGGCTTAAGGACAACAAAGTCAAGGTATTGGAGTGGCCATCACAAAGCCCTGGCCTCAATCCTATAGAACATTTGTGGGCAGAACTTAAAAAGTGTGTGCGAGCAAGGAGGCCTACACACCTGACTCAGGTACACCAGCTCTGTCAGAAGTAATGGGCCAATTCACTTATTGTGGGAAGCATTTGGAAAGGCTGCCCGAAACGTTTGACCCAAGTTAAACATTTTAAAGGCAATGCTACCAAATACTTATTGAGTGTATGTAAACTGTAGACCCACTGGGAATGTGATGAAAGAATTAAAAGCTGAAATAAATAATTATCTCTGCTATTGTTCTGACATTTCACATTCTTAAAATAAAGTGGTGATCCTAACTGACCTAAGACAGGGAATATTTACTGAGTTTAAATGTACTTGGCTAAGGTGTATGTAAACTTCCGACTTCAACTGTACGTACAAGGTGTGCTTCTGTGTTTAGTGTTTATATGAATCTGTGTCAATACACACTAATTCCACCTGGGCTAGGTTACAAAACACACACACACACACGGAAACCAGGTCCAGTAATCCTTTAATTCAGAGACATGGCAAACAGCAGCAATGTAATGAATGTATTAAATCAGACAAGAGGGGCAGCACCAGGATAAGACAGGCTGACAGAGTCACCAGTATGTTCTAGATTAACCTCTGCCACCGCCTCTGTCAGAGCTTCTGCAGGGATGGAAGCACTTGGGGCCCTCTGTCTCTGCACCATAGAAGTTCAGCTCCCACTCTGGCTGTAAACACAATCGCACTGCCTGGCCTGGCTTCCACACTACTGAACACCATTGATCTATACCACAGTCTCACTGCCTGCCTGCCATACTGAACACCTCATAGAACTGCACATGGGCCCTGGATGGGCCAGGTCTCTGGATTGAGTTGAGACTTCGAGGTTTGAAACATGTTATTATCTGTAAACAGCAGCGGAACCTCATTGAGAATATTTATTTGCTCCAAATGAACACTCAACAATGACAAATGGCGTGGTTTGTCCGATGCCACTTTCAAAGAGTTAGAGCCCATATTGTGATGATACCCTGCAAACTCATTAAGCCACATCCGTAGGTCTGAGACTTCCATAAATGACTACTTGTTGAGTCACATCCGTAGGTCTGAGACTTCCATAAATGACTACTTGTTGAGTCACATCCGTAGGTCTGAGACTTCCATAAATGACTACTTGTTGAGTCACATCCGTAGGTCTGAGACTTCCATAAATGACTACTTGTTGAGTCACATCCATAGGTCTGAGACTTCCATAAATGACTACTTGTTGAGTCACATCCATAGGTCTGAGACTTCCATAAATGACTACTTGTTGAGTCACATCCGTAGGTCTGAGACTTCCATAAATGACTACTTGTTGAGTTTTATTTTTTATTTATCTGTTATTTTACCAGGTAAGTTGACTGAGAACACATTCTCATTTACAGCAACAACCTGGGGAATAGTTACAGGGGAGAGGAGGAATGAGCCAATTGTAAACTGGGGATTATTAGGTGACGGTTGGTTTGAGGGTCAGATTGGGAATTTAGCCAGGACACCAGGGTTAACACCCCTACTCTTACAATAAGTGCCATGGGATCTTTAATGACCTCAGAGAGTCAGGACACCCGTTTAACGTCCCATCCGAGAGACGGCACCCTACACAGGGCAGTGTCCCCAATCACTGCCCTGGGGCATTGGGATATTTTTTAGACCAGTGGAAAGAGTGCCTCCTACTGGCCCTCCAACACCACTTCCAGCAGCATCTGGTCTCCCATCCAAGGACTGACCAGGACCAACCCTACTTAGCTTCAGAAGCAAGCCAGCAGTGGTATGCAGGGTGGTAGGTCTGAGACTTCCATAAATGACAAACGAGAGACAGTAAAAAAGGGCAATTGAAAAAAAGCGTCCTCTCATTCCTGGGCAAAAAAAAAACGTTTCTGGTGGTAATTGAAATGAAATTGCGTCTAACTCAGATGCAAACACACAGTTGCAAAAAAGATCTGATTGGCATTGGCATGAGAATGGACACTTTCCTCCTTCCCTCCTCTGGATACCTAGTTTACTTATTTATGCAGAAGAACATTCTCACACTTGGATGTGTAAGAATATACCACTATAGAGGGAGTAAGGCCTCTCCACAACGAGACATAATATACCCCTATAGAGGGAGTAAGGCCTCTCCACAATGAGACATAATATACCCCTATAGAGGGAGTAAGGCCTCTCCACAATGAGACATAATATACCCCTAGGGAGTAAGGCCTCTCCACAATGAGACATAATATACCCCTATAGAGGGAGTAAGGCCTCTCGAGACACCCCAGTAACGAGACATAATATACCCCTATAGAGGGAGTAAGGCCTCTCCACAACGAGACATAATATACCCCTATAGAGGGAGTAAGGCCTCTCCACAACGAGACATAATATACCCCTATAGAGGGAGTAAGGACATAATATACCCCTATAGAGGGAGTAAGGCCTCTCCACAACGAGACAGAATATAACCCTATAGAGGGAGTAAGGCCTCTCCACAACGAGACAGAATATAACCCTATAGAGGGAGTAAGGCCTCTCCACAACGAGACATAATATACCCCTATAGAGGGAGTATGGCCTCTCCACAACGAGACATAATATACCCCTATAGAGGGAGTAAGGCCTCTCCACAACGAGACATAATATACCACTATAAAGGGACTAAGGCCTCTCCACAACGAGACATAATATACCCCTATAGAGGGACTAAGGCCTCTCCACAACGAGACAGAATATAACCCTATAGAGGGAGTAAGGCCCCTCCACAACGAGACAGAATATACCCCTATAGAGGGAGTAAGGCCTCTCCACAACGAGACATAATATACCCATATACAGGGAGAAAGGCCTCTCCACAACGAGACATAATATACCCCTATAGAAGGATTAAGGCAACACACACACCACATCCTGCACTGTGAGCAGCAAATAGGCTCATCCCCACAGGAAATGACAGATACGGATATCTGGGGAATGTACCCAATGTTTGAAACAGATTATGGTACAAAATATGCTTGCTTGACTGATGAAATGGAATAAATGCAAACAACAAGATGGTGTCAAGAGATGTTGTTTTGCAGTAATGCCAGTGGAAATACACACATTGTAGGAAAAGTAAACGCTTTCCATACTGTGGAATACTGTGAAAATGTTCTTTCTACCTTTAAATAATACCTCACCATGGGGTGAATAACCCCTTTAAATATAGTGCCTTCGGAAAGTATTCAGAGCCCTTGACTTTTTCCACATTTTCTTACATTAATGCTTTACCCTGGCCCCAGAGGGACAAAGACACCCCCATTATGTGACACGAACAGAGGAACCATCCACCCTGCACCGCCCAACATGACGTGAGAAGGGGAGACAGGCTCCGGTGGGGAGGAGAAGCGTGAAATCAAAGGTCAAGCTCCGCCAATCTGAACTCTTTTACAGCTTCAACTGCCTCCCGTCCTCTATCGTCCAGCCACCTCTCCGCTCCTTAGCCCCCTACCAGGCCCATGCATCCTAACCTGATGACAGTAGCTGATGAACAGTAAAAGTGAGCAGTGAGACAGATGATGAAGGAAGCCATACCTCTGGGTATCTAGGCACGCATGGCAGTTTGTCTTGGCCAAGTATACCCTCCTGTCTCCGCATACCCCTTTCAGAACCACCATCCCTCAAAGCTGATTGGTTGTTTGGAGGTATTCCCCTGTTGTAGTCCGTAACCTGAAAGCATCTTTCTTTTTTTTCTCCTTTCCTGTAGGAAGAGGCCTCATTTCGTGCTAATTGCAACAGTAACTTTACTTCTCTGACACGCTGTAACCGGGCCATCATAAATCAACACACTCAAAGCAGAACCCTCTAATCTGTCAGCGTGAATGCAGCATCTGGGTCATCGTAGTGACATGCGAGAGGGCGGGGCCCTCACAGGTGCCCCGGTGCTGAGAATTATGGTTGGCGCTCCCCCACTCTGTTGTCACGCAAGCCCTGCCCTACGCCTGGACATCAACCTTCTTTTACTGCAGCCGGCAGGGAAACCAGACGCTACAAAGGCCCCGGGTCCACATCAATTTCACGAGCAAAGTTACTGCAAAATAAAATCATTTCAAGGACTTATGAGAAAGAAGTGGAAGAGGGAATGGAGGGGATGCTAGTGAAGTTGGGGGTGCTTCCTGGATCTGAGAAATGCTGTGGGCTAGCTCTATCCTTTTGGCGGTCCTAAGCAAGATTATTTTGGAGCGCTCCCCCCACACCTCATGGCAAAACATTTTAGTGCCTCCCCTCTTGACGGTGGACAGAGACATTTTTGTTTTAAGTTTAAATTCCTGCAATTCGAACCATTTTTCCATGGGATAGAGAGAATTGCTTGCCGTTTTGTAATGACTTAGAATGACTAACAAAATCAAAATCTTGCCCTGCGTGCCCCAGCCAGTATTCGGACATGATTACTACAAGTTGAGATAGCTAGCTAGAATAACTACCAATAACAAATGTGTTAGCTGACATGGTTAATTGAGGGACTGTCAGTGACTGACATAACAGGAGAAAAACTGCTGATGCACAATTGAATTTTCGAAATTGCACCTGGTGTATTCTACTATTCTTACTCTCAATAGTAAGTTGAGACCCCAACTGAGTTCCTTTTTGAGACCGCTTGTGAGATTATGCCTGGAACCGGCCCTGGTCATGCATAAAACAAAATAGACCCTAACTCCTTTGGTGAGGTTATATTTCTGCCGTCGAGATAAAGTCAGATAATGTCGTCTATGATAACAAGCATCCAACTGAGTGTAGCGATATGTAGAGATATGTAAATTACACCATAAAGTGTTCTGTGTAGATCAAAGTATCCCCCCTCTGATAATAATTTAAGATACAGCTTAACTGCTCACCTAATTCTATTAGACTAATCATATTTCCCCCAGACGTACCAAGCATCCAGGAAAAGGAGTTCTAGATTTACAGGTCATTTGAGATAGGCAATTTGGCTTTTACAAAGCAGGATTCAGCCCAGACTCCATAACATAAAATACCTGTGAAGCTGAGACCTCCTTTCCCTCACCTGAAGTATGTGCATAAAACAAACCCTGTTCTCACACTTAAGCTGCTGTTCATAACGGCTCAAACAGAGGCCTGCAGGTTCAGACATAAATGTAATTAGCCTAAAATATTAGTAAAAATAATCATTTTGAGAGAGGATTTACCTTCGAGTCTTCATAAAGTCAGATAGTCTGCAAGAGGGAAGGTGTGTGACATAAGTGTATATTCAGAGGCCTTGATAAGCACAGTTTTAACAGAGTTCTCTCTGTTTGTCTCTCCCTCTGTCTTTTCTCTTGCTCTGTCTGCTCTCTCTCTCTGTCTGCTCTCTCTCCCCCTTGTTCTCTCTATCTTTGTCTGTCTGTCTGTCATTTCAGGAGAGAGGGGGAAGGAAAGGCCTCTGATAATGAGCTGTCTGATTAAGCCTTCTCCAACCCTCTGCTGTACTTTCGGCTTCCAAGACTTAATAGATTGAGAGCAACTAAAAGTTTATCCTTAATTGATACACATGTATCAATGTTATTATGGTGACCCTTTTTCACTTGGGTAACAAATATTGTGTAATTATGGCAAAAATGAACATTCTTAATATTTTATTCATATTTTTTACAACATTCAGACAGCCATATAAGATATGGAGATTGCGTCCCAATGTTTCTGCACTTCACAAGCCTGATGTCCGGCACTAAATCATAGTCAGATTGTGTTGAAATAACACAATAAGAAAAATACAGAAATCAGCCCTTATTGTTGCAAGTCAATACACTAGAAAGGTAATCATTAAGACAGACATTTGGATGTACACAGATATAAAAAAAAAATAGATATAAAATTTAAAAAAATATGTCATTATCCATGAGTTCCTCTGAACATTCTTGCAGAAAAATTGATCTTGGAATTGAAGCCACCATGACAACTACAGAGTACAGCAGGAGGCCTCCACAGAGTACTGTATGTGGTGAGGCCAGAGAGCCAGACACATACTGGCTCACTCTGAGGTGAGCCTGGCTCACCTCAGAGTCAGGCTGTGTTGTAGCTGTATACAGTGCCTTGCGAAAGTATTCGGCCCCCTTGAACTTTGCGACCTTTTGCCACATTTCAGGCTTCAAACATAAAGATATAAAACTGTATTTTTTTGTGAAGAATCAACAACAAGTGGGACACAATCATGAAGTGGAACGACATTTATTGGATATTTCAAACTTTTTTAACAAATCAAAAACTGAAAAATTGGGCGTGCAAAATTATTCAGCCCCCTTAAGTTAATACTTTGTAGCGCCACCTTTTGCTGCGATTACAGCTGTAAGTCGCTTGGGGTATGTCTATATCAGTTTTGCACATCGAGAGACTGAAATGTTTTCCCATTCCTCCTTGCAAAACAGCTCGAGCTCAGTGAGGTTGGATGGAGAGCATTTGTGAACAGCAGTTTTCAGTTCTTTCCACAGATTCTCGATTGGATTCAGGTCTGTACTTTGACTTGGCCATTCTAACACCTGGATATGTTTATTTTTGAACCATTCCATTGTAGATTTTGCTTTATGTTTTGGATCATTGTCTTGTTGGAAGACAAATCTCCGTCCCAGTCTCAGGTCTTTTGCAGACTCCATCAGGTTCTCTTCCAGAATGGTCCTGTATTTGGCTCCATCCATCTTCCCATCAATTTTAACCATCTTCCCTGTCCCTGTTGAAGAAAAGCATGCCAAAACCATGATGCTGCCACCACCGTGTTTGACAGTGGGGATGGTGTGTTCAGGGTGATGCGCTGTGTTGCTTTTACGCCAAACATAACGTTTTGCATTGTTGCCAAAAAGTTCAATTTTGGTTTCATCTGACCAGAGCACCTTCTTCCACATGTTTGGTGTGTCTCCTAGGTGGCTTGTGGCAAACTTTAAACAACACTTTTTATGGATATCTTTAAGAAATGGCTTTCTTCTTGCCACTCTTCCATAAAGGCCAGATTTGTGCAATATACGACTGATTGTTGTCCTATGGACAGAGTCTCCCACCTCAGCTGTAGATCTCTGCAGTTCATCCAGAGTGATCATGGGCCTCTTGGCTGCATCTCTGATCAGTCTTCTCCTTGTATGAGCTGAAAGTTTAGAGGGACGGCCAGGTCTTGGTAGATTTGCAGTGGTCTGATACTCCTTCCATTTCAATATTATCGCTTGCACAGTGCTCCTTGGGATGTTTAAAGCTTGGGAAATCTTTTTGTATCCAAATCCGGCTTTAAACTTCTTCACAACAGTATCTCGGACCTGCCTGGTGTGTTCCTTGTTCTTCATGATGCTCTCTGCGCTTTTAACGGACCTCTGAGACTATCACAGTGCAGGTGCATTTATACGGAGACTTGATTACACACAGGTGGATTGTATTTATCATCATTAGTCATTTAGGTCAACATTGGATCATTCAGAGATCCTCACTGAACTTCTGGAGAGAGTTTGCTGCACTGAAAGTAAAGGGGCTGAATAATTTTGCACGCCCAATTTTTCAGTTTTTGATTTGTTAAAAAAAGTTTGAAATATCCAATAAATGTCGTTCCACTTCATGATTGTGTCCCACTTGTTGTTGATTCTTCACAAAAAAATACAGTTTTATATCTTTATGTTTGAAGCCTGAAATGTGGCAAAAGGTCGCAAAGTTCAAGGGGGCCGAATACTTTCGCAAGGCACTGCATTTGAAGCCTTTCTAGGGCAATACAAATCGAACATGTACAGCAGTAATGACCCTAATTTTTGTCTGGCATGCTGAGTCATTTGGAAGAGTAATCCGTTGTCGGTAAATAAACGGTTGCCTCTCTGGATGTTGTTCAACAAACTCCCGTTCGTTCTCTTCCGCTCATAGTCCTGCATTAGTTTGGCGGGACAATGAACCGCTTCCTCTGAGGATAATACTGTAACTTAAGTCATTACTACGAGTGGAGTTGCACAACAGGAACATCCGGAGATGGCTCTTTCCCAAATACTTCCTGATTTGATTCAGTGTACACCACATCAAATGTCAGTTTGATTCACAAAAACAGTTTCACATCTGTATGGTAGACCACATTCTTTATCCCGGCCCACACATTCCAGGAACAATGCTCAGAAACATCAGTTTAGCAGAACCTGGCCACACAAAACACTGTGCCAGTGGGCAGACACCATTGAAACGAACCTCTATGGTTTCATCATAGACAAGACTACCCCTCAGGAGGCCGGATCCTGTGGTTTCAAGGCTAGAAAAATGGAACAGATGCATTCAGGGATGGTGGAGACAAATATATCCCAGCCCAAACTCTTCTGACAGTAGGAAATATTTAAAAAGTGAAGATAGATTGCAATAGAATAGTCAACCTATACATTACACCAATTCATTCCTTTTTTGCTTTGTACCACTCAACCAAGTTTGTCTGTCTATACTCAATACAAAATGTAAATTACTTCACACTCTGAACTTACAGGAATGCAGACTGAGGAGAAAAATGACAATATAGTGGCTTGCCTTCAGGCTGCCATCCCTATAGTTAGCCATGAGATAATTTCTGGTTCGCCTGTTAAGACCCCCTCTCAGTGGATACTGGGTAATTATCTGCAGGCACGCAAAGTGCTGGCGCAGCCCCTAGTCTAGTGGTACTTTATCTCTGCTGTATAAGTTACAGAAAGGCCTTTTCCTCCTCTGTGAGACTGCATGTTCCTCCTCTGTGTGTGCTGACCACTCATAGAATGGTCATATTTTTCTTGATGACCATACTGTTGTTTATTGAAAGAAGTGATTGAAGCATGTCCTGATTTTAGATGTCTCTTATTTAGCCTAGTCAAAGTGAATTACTGACTTTCCTCAATGTTTTACACAGTGAGTCTGAGAGGACCTATGCTGGTTGGAATAACACATATAAGAGTCATTCACACAAATCACTCCCTAAAGATGACTCTCTATGTCTCCGTTTCAGCCGATATCATTCCCCCTTTTCATTGAGGTTGAACCGAGGTAGCCACATAACATCAGAGAGGTCATTCAGAATTCAAAACCACTGAGCACTTACATACAGAGAGAAGGACAGAGAGAGAAAAGAGAGAGAGAGAGTAAAGTGAGACAGAGAGAGAGAAAAGAGAGAGAGAGAGTAAAGTGAGAGAGAGAAAGAGAGAGAGAGAGAGAGAGAGAGAGAGAGAAAAGTGAGACAGACAGAGAGAGAGAGAGAGAGAGACTTACAGTTACTGATCAGGGCCTGGTTTCTCAAAAGCATATTAAGGCTAAGTTCATCTTTAGAAGCATTGAGCTCAATTATTCAACTTAGCCTTCAGATGCCATTGGGAAACCTGTCTCAGCTGTCTCAAACTAAAATCTAAAGTTTGAAAAGAAAACAAGACTGCCCCCTTGTGTCAAACTGATTTACTCTACAACAGGGCAATCAACTACATAGATTCAGCTGCCAGACGATTTCTTCTTGAGAGGATGATCACAGGGCTGGAACTACAAATCATTTTTAGACTGCAAACCTTGCTTACATTTGTATACTATCACGTATACTGTGTCTCTCTATTATGCGTGTGAATATTTTGGAACAGATTTCCAAAATTAAAATAATTTGGAGCTGATTTGCTGGTGTTTTTACAGTCTTAGATCTCCCAATAAAATCACTCGCAGGCCAAATTCGGCCCGCAGGCCACCAGTTGGGGAACCCTGCTATACAGTAATTAAGATTCCATTACACTAAACATTCTATACAGTAACAACAAAAGGATCATATATAAACAACTAAATTCAATACATTAAAAAAATAAGGGATTCTTGGAATTAATGCACAAAGATAAGCAAATAGAGTGTATTAATATATACACACACACAGACACACACTACCGTTCAAAAGTTTGGGGTCACATAGAAATGTCCTTGTTTTTGAAAGAAAAGCATTTTTTTGTCCATTAAAATAACATCAAATTAATCAGAAATACAGTGTAGACATTGTTAATGTTGTAAATTACTATTGTAGCTGGAAACGTCTGATTTTTAATGGAATATCTACATAGGCGTACAGAGGCACATTATCAGCAACCATCACTCCTGTGTTCCAAAGGCACGTTGTGTTAGCTAATCCAAGTTTATCATTTTTAAGGACTAATTGATCATTAGAAAACCCTTTTGCAATTATCTTAGCACAGCTGAAAACTGTTGTTCTGATTAAAGAAGCAATAAAACGGACCTTCTTTAGACTATCAGTATCTGGATCATCAGCATTTGTGGGTTCGATTACAGGTCCTCAACTGGCAGCTTTATTAAACAGTACCCGCAAAACTCCAGTCTCAACGTCAACAGTGAAGAGGCGGCTCCGAGATGCTGGCCTTCTAGCTGAGTTGCAAAGAAAACGCCATATCTCAGACTGGCCAATAAAAAGAAAAGATTAAGATGGGGAAAAGACACAGACACTGGACAGAGGAAGATTGGAAAAAAAAGGTTATGGACAGACGAATCGTCACTTCCTGTTGTACGCGGAATGAGGAAGATCTCGGTTTTGTTTGTTTGGAAAGTTTGTTGTTTAAAAATATATTGGAAAGTTCTTGGTAGCTACCTAGCTTCCTATGTTGTATCCCGTGATGCAGTTGGCATCAGTTGCTGGTACTGCTTGTATCTTTCCAGTGATCCTGCCGACCAAGGACGGGTCTGAGGAGCTATTTGGCATCACAGCTAGCCTAGCTTCTAGCTAGCTGGACATCAAGCTAGCGAGGTGTTCTTGAACGCAGCCCATGATGCGGTTGGCCATTGTGGCTGGGACTGTGGATTGTCCCAGGTTTGGTAAGTTGGTGGTTGAAGATATCCCTCTAGTGGTGTGGGGGCTGTGCTTTGGCAAAGTGGGTGGGGTTATATCCTTCCTGTTTGGCCCTGTCCGGGGGTGTCCTCGGATGGGGCCACAGTGTCTCCTGACCCCTCCTGTCTCAGCCTCCAGTATTTATGCTGCAGTAGTTTATGTGTCGGGGGGCTGGGGTCAGTTTGTTATATCTGGAGTACTTCTCCTGTCCTATTCGGTGTCCTGTGTGAATCTAAGTGTGCATTCTCTCTCTCCTTCTCTCTTTCTTTCTCTCTCTCGGAGGACCTGAGCCCTAGGACCATGCCCCAGGACTACCTGACATGATGACTCCTTGCTGTCCCCAGTCCACCTGGCCATGCGCTGCAAACCAAGCTGCTTACCTATTGCAGATTCAGTCTTCCCAGCCTGGTGCAGGTCTACAATTTTGTTTCTGGTGTCCTTTGACAGCTCTTTGGTCTTGGCCATAGTGGAGTTTGGAGTGTGACTGTTTGAGGTTGTGGACAGGTGTCTTTTAAACTGATAACAAGTTCAAACAGGTGCCATTAATACAGGTAACGAGTGGAGGACAGAGGAGCCTCTTAAAGAAGAAGTTACAGGTCTGTGAGAGCCAGAAATCTTGCTTGTTTGTAGGTGACCAAATATTTATTTTCCACCATAATTTGCAAATAAATTCATGAAAAATCCTACAATGTGATTTTCTGGATGTTTTTTTCTCATTTTGTTTGTCATAGTTGAAGTGTACCTATGATGAAAATTACAGGCCTCTCATCTTTTTAAGTGGGAGAACTTGCACAATTGGTGGCTGACTAAATACTTTTTTGCCCCACTGTATATTAATGTATAAAAAAATAAATAATGAAAGAAAAGCAGTGCAAGTTTGAATTTTGTAAAGTTAGTATGGGAGAGGTGGGAAAATGATTGTTAACGATCAACAATGACAAACCTCCTGGCATTGACAACTTAGATGGAAAGCTACTGAGGATGGTGTCTGACTCTATAGCCACTCCTATCTGTCATATTTTTAATCTGAGCCTAGAGGAAAGTCTTTGTCCTCAGGCCTGGAGGGAAGCTAAAGTAATTCCACTACCCAAGAGTGGTAAATCGGCCTTTAAGCTTGCTGCTAGCTCTAAGCAAACTGTTGGAAAAAATTGTGTTTGACCAAATACAATTGTATTTCTCTGTGAACAAATTAACAACAGACTTTCAGCATGCTTATAGAGAAGGGCACTCAACATGTACTGCACTGACACAAATGACTGATGATTGGTTGAAAGAAATTGATAATAAGAAGATTGTGGGAGCTGTACCGGTTAGATTTCAGTGCAGCCTTTGATATTATTGACCATAACCTTTTGTTGAAAAAACGTAAGTGTTATGGCTTTTCAACCTCCTCCATATTGTGGATCCAAAGCTATCTATCTAATAGAACTCAAAGGGCTTTCTTTACATGTTTGACATGAGAGGCACTTCCATTAAAGTGTGGTGTACCACAGGGCAGCTCTCTAGGCCCTCTACTCTTTCATATTTTTACCAATGACCTGCCAGTGGCATTAAACAAAGCATGTGTGTCCATGTATGCTGATGATTCAACCATATATGCATCAGCAACCACAGCTAATGAAGTCACTGAAACCCTTAACAAAGAGTTGCAGTCTGTTTTGGAATGGGTGGCCAGTAATATACTGGTCCTGAACATCTCTAAAACTAACAGCATTGTATTTGGTACAAATCATTCCTTAAGTGCTAGACCTCAGCTGAATCTGGTAATGAATGGTGTGGCTGTTGAACAAGTTGAGGAGACTAAATTACTTGGCGTTATCTTAGATTGTACACTGTCATGGTCAACACATATAGATTCAATGGTTGCAAAGATGGGGAGAGGTCTAGCCGTAATAAAGAGATGCTCTGCTTTTTTGACACCACACTCCAAAAAGCAAGTTCTGCAGGCTCTAGTTTTGTCTAATCTTGATTATTGTCCAGTTGTGTGTTCCAGTGCTGCAGGGAAAGACCTAGTTAAGCTGCAGCTGGCCCAGAACAGAGCAGCACGTTTTGCTCTTAATTGTAATCAGAGGGCTAATATTAATACTATGCATGCTAGTCTCTCTTTCCAGTCTCTCTTAAGAGTTGAGGAGAGACTGACTCCATCACTTCTTCTTTTTATAAGAAACATTTGTGTTGAAAATCCCAAATTGTTTGCATAGTCAACTTACACACAGCTCTGACACACACACTTATCCCACCAGACATGCCACAAGGGGTCTTTTCATAGTTCTCAAATATTCAAGAAAACGTACAGTATTATATAGAGCCCTTATTGCATGGAACTTCCTTCCATCTCATGTTGCTCATATAAACAGCAAACATAGTTTCAAAAAACAGATAAAGCAACACCTTGCGGCACAACGCCTCTCCCTTATTTGACCTAGATATTTTGTGTTTGCATTGATATGTAGGCTACATGGCCTTTTTTTAAATGTATGTTGTTCTGTCCTTGAGCTGTCCTTGTCTGATGATGTTCTGTATTGTCATTTTGTATTATGTTTCATGTTTTGTGTGGACCCCAGGAATAGTAGCTGCTGCTTTTGCAACAGCTAATGGGGATTCTAATAAAATGCCAAATAAGTGTGACGTGTTCGGATCACAAGAAGAACATTTGTGAGACGCAGAAAAAATGGAAAGATGCTGGAGTGCTTGACGCCATCTGTCAAGCATGGTGGAGGCAAGATGATGGTCTGGGTGTGCTTTGGTGGTGGTAAAGTGTGAGATTTGTACAGGGTAAAAGGGATATTTAAGAAGGAAGGCTATCACTCCATTTTGCAACGCCATGCCATACCCTGTGGACGGCACTTAATTGGAGACAATAACCTCCTACAACAGGACAATGATCCAAAGCACAGCTCCAAACTATGCAATAACTATTTAGGGAAGAAGCAGTCAGCTGGTATTCTATCTAGAATGGAGTGGCCAGCACACTCACCGGATCTCAACCCTGTCATGATCAGTTGTGCTCAGTGTATTGCAATTATAAACCTAGTGTACTAAGATAAACCAACGTAAGCTATTTATTGTAACCAGGAGTGTCATCAAAGATGTTTGAAGAAGTAGAGGTGTTCTGTTTGGTGAATACAGAGTTCCTGTCATCACCTAGGTTATTGTTGGTGTTGTAGCAGTAGAGGAACAGGAAGAAGCCTGGAGGACGAGGGAAGCTCAGTCATTATCAGTAGTGGAATAGCTTTAGACATGAACCATGATACACAGCTAGGGTCAGGAGTTTTCCATGACCACATGCCCTTACCAGGAAAAACTGTAGGGCCAGATGTTTATCCTGGTCAGACCTCATGGCGAGGGAAAAGATTCTGGCCCTAACTATGATACATAACAGGTTATAGCATGCAACCACAATCATCCTTATCCTAAACCCCTGTCATTATTGAGCGATGCCTACCTTGGAGGGAGTTGAGGATGCTGAAGACATAGTAAAATGGGATGATCATGGGTCCGAAGCTGAAGAAGGAAAAGCCCCAGGTGAGGCCCAGCAGGAATAGGAGACCCAGGATGACCAGGGTGTTCTTAGATGCTGGGTCCTGCTGGCCCTCGCCTGCCTTGGTCTTCCTCAGCAACAAGATCTGCCTCACCACAATTATGAAGATGGCCAAAGTCGAGACAAACACCCAGGCGTAATAGCCGATGTTGACTCCGTAGTGGAATTAGATGTCAGTGATCTAGCACCTGAAATGTACAATGGAAATGTCTTTTTGGAGTCGATGAGCTAAATGGTTTCTGATTATCCTTAGAAAAAAACAGACAGTTCCAACAGTAAAATGTACACTTCCATTTTCACTGAATTCCCATAATCTATGTTTATGGACATGAGTTGATATTTGCTCAGTACCAGAAGGACGATAACCACTAAAGCTGGAAGGACTGGAGAGAAGGAGAAACACAAGGTTGATGCCAGATGCCTGATCCAACTGGTATGATTTGTGCAATCAGAGGCGATAACACAGTAGGCTACAGATATACTATCTTAATTTGACCAGTTTCTCACAGCAGGAAAATAATCATGCAACAACAGGAAACTATCATTATTATGTGGATTATAATTCATAGACATTATTGTAGGGGTTGATACATTTTTCGTTAGGGCAAATCAAGTCTGACATTTTAAAGTGGAATTTACAAATTTTAAACATCAAATCCACTACAAGTTTGCATTTCCTGCTATGCAGGACAATTGTCTGTGACAACAGAGTGATCAAATTAAGATCTGTATGTTGTGTCAATCAGTGAAGTACAATGGGGAGCATTCTAAAACCCCCTAATATGACTTTGTTCTCACCCCATCCCACAACGTAAACCTTCAGCATATAATGCAAGAACGTGGCATGAACATTGAGTTTCTTCAGTTGCAGGAACAAGTGGACTGCCTCAATGAGGAACCAGGTAAAGGTGAACAACATGGAGTAGTGCATGACTGCTGCTATGATGACATATGCTATATAGCTCCCCATGGCTGCAATGGTCTCATTGGTCAGAAAGGTCAGGTTCAGGAAAAAACTTAGCCACGAAGAGGTTGACAAGGATCTTGGTGGCTTGGCTAGATTTAGATTTGGTGTGGAACCAGAGGAGAACAGAGTTTGTTGTTTCAGCGTCAATATTCTCAGTTCACTCGACATTGCCAGCCTGCTATAGAGCTCTACTGGTCATCTTACTCACACTGTAACTCACATTGTAAGACTTTCTGTAATTTCAACAGTAGGACACTGTAGAATGCAAAATAAAATACCTTAAATGTGTTTTACAGCAGTATTGCTGTAGATTGCACTGCATCATGGGTAAAATGCTGAAAAATACTGTTATTAACTGTAATGGTAAGCCTCCTGTAAAAATGACTCTAACTTACTGTATTTCGTTATAGTAGTACCCAAACACTGCTGTAGTTGGCGGCACCAAACGTCTGTGGTGTGTGAGAGAGAGAGAGCGAAAGAGAGCTGTATCTCATAGTTGAAACCAAGACTGTTCTCAGGGCAGGTCTGCCGGTTTTGAATATCAGAAGTTGCTTTTCTTAGCAGGTTACGAGAATTAACGCAGCTGTAACGGCAGATTTCCTCCTCTTCGTCTGAAGAGGAGTAAGGATTGGACCAAGATGCAGGGTGGTAAGTGTTCATGACGAATTTTAATAAGAAAAGCCTGAACACTATGAAATCCAAAACAATAAACAATAACATGACAAAATAAACAAACATAGAAACCCAAAACAGTCCCAGCCCAACTGTGACCATACTAAATAAAGACAAAACAAACACTGACACAGGAAACAAACACCTATCTACAAACCAACAGTGAAACCCAAAAGGTCTGGAAAACTCATGAGAAAATAAGCTTTCTGTTCTACTTAAGCTATTTTTATTTGTATTTTCTCAATCAGAGACAACTGTATACCTACTGCAGGTTTTCGACACCTGCTAACGTTCTTGTTTGATTGAGAACCAAGTTGACAGGTCTGTTGATCTTTCTTGCTGGTAAAATAATCTGTGATAACTATAGAACAAACCAACAAACATAGAAACGGTGGGTGCATGACATGGGTGACAAACATAGACTGCCCAGCCCAACTCACGCCCTGACCATACTAAATAAAGACAAAACAAAGAAAAATAAACACTTATTTTAACTTAATATAATATAATACATCAAAAAAATCAATTTAGCCTCAAATAAAATGAAACATATTCAATTTGGTTTAAATAATGCAAAAACAAAGTATTGGAGAAGAAAGTAAAAGTGCAATATGTGCCATGTAAAAAAGCTAATGTTTAAGTTCCTTGCTCAGAACATGAGAACATATGGTTGTGGTTCCTTTCAACAGGAGTCTTCAATATTCCCAGGTAAGAAGTTTTAGGTTGTAGTTTTATAGAAATTATAGGACAATTTCTCTCTATACGATTTGTATTTCATATACCTTTGACTATTGGATGTTCTTATAGGCACTTTAGTATTGCCAGTGTAACAGTATACTGTAGCTTCCGTCCCTCTCCTCGCCCCTACCTGAGCTCGAACCAGGAACACATTGACAACAGCCACCCTCGAAGCAGCGAAGCAACTACTCCAAGTCTCAGAGCGAGTGACGTTTGAAACGCTATTAACGCGCAACCCGCTAACTAGCTAGCTTGAAGTCATAAACAGCTCAATGCTTGAAGCACAGCGACGAGCTGCTGGCAAAACGCACGAAAGTGCTGTTTGAATGAATACAGTGCCTTGCGAAAGTATTCGGCCCCCTTGAACGTTGCGACCTTTTGCCACATTTCAGGCTTCAAACATAAAGATATAAAACGGTATTTTTTTGTGAAGATTCAACAACAAGTGGGACACAATCATGAAGTGGAACGACATTTATTGGATGTTTCAAACTTTTTTAACATATCAAAAACTGAAAAATTGGGCGTGCAAAATTATTCAGCCCCTTTACTTTCAGTGCAGCAAACTCTCTCCAGAAGTTCAGTGAGGATCTCTGAATGATCCAATGTTGAGCTAAATGACTAATGATGATAAATACAATCCACCTGTGTGTAATCAAGTCTCCGTATAAATGCACCTGCACTGTGATAGTCTCAGAGGTCCGTTAAAAGCGCAGAGAGCATCATGAAGAACAAGGAACACACCAGGCAGGTCTGAGATACTGTTGTGAAGAAGTTTAAAGCCAAATTTGGATACAAAAAGATTTCCCAAGCGTTAAACATTCCAAGGAGCACTGTGCAAGCAATAATATTGAAATGGAAGGAGTATCAGACCACTGCAAATCTACCAAGACCTGGCCGTCCCTCTAAACTTTCAGCTCATACAAGGAGAAGACTGATCAGAGATGCAGCCAAGAGGCCCATGATCACTCTGGATGAACTGCAGAGATCTACAGCTGAGGTGGGAGACTCTGTCCATAGGACAACAATCAGTCGTATATTGCACAAATCTGGCCTTTATGGAAGAGTGGCAAGAAGAAAGCCATTTCTTAAAGATATCCATAAAAAGTGTTGTTTAAAGTTTGCCACAAGCCACCTGGGAGACACACCAAACATGTGGAAGAAGGTGCTCTGGTCAGATGAAACCAAAATGTAACTTTTTGGCAACAATGCAAAACGTTATGTTTGGCGTAAAAGCAACACAGCTCATCACCCTGAACACACCATCCCCACTGTCAAACATGGTGGTGGCTGCATCATGGTTTTGGGCCTGCTTTTCTTCAGCAGGGACAGGGAAGATGGTTAAAATTGATGGGAAGATGGATGGAGCCAAATACAGGACCATTCTGGAAGAGAACCTGATGGAGTCTGCAAAAGACCTGAGACTGGGACGGAGATTTGTCTTCCAACAAGACAATGATCCAAAACATAAAGCAAAATCTACAATGGAATGGTTCAAAAATAAACATATCCAGGTGTTAGAATGGCCAAGTCAAAGTCCAGACCTGAATCCAATCGAGAATCTGTGGAAAGAACTGAAAACTGCTGTTCACAAATGCTCTCCATCCAACCTCACTAGGCTCGAGCTGTTTTGCAAGGAGGAATGGGAAAAAATGTCAGTCTCTCGATGTGCAAAACTGATAGAGACATACCCCAAGCGACTTACAGCTGTAATCGCAGCAAAAGGTGGCGCTACAAAGTATTAACTTAAGGGGGCTGAATAATTTTGCACGCCCAATTTTTCACTTTTTGATTTGTTAAAAAAGTTTGAAATATCCAATAAATGTCATCCACTTCATGATTGTGTCCCACTTGTTGTTGATTCTTCACAAAAAAATACAGTTTTATATCTTTATGTTTGAAGCCTGAAATGTGGCAAAAGGTCACAATGTTCAAGGGGGCCAAATACTTTCACAAGGCACTGTACTTACGAGCCTGCTGGTGTCTACCATCACTCAGACAGACTGCTCTATCAAATCATAGACTTAATTATAACATAACAACACAGAGAAATTAGGTCTTAGTTAGGCCTTAGGTCATATAGGGGGCGCTCTTTTAATTTATGGATAAAAAACCGTGCCCGTTTTAAGTGCAATATTTTGTCACGAAAAGATGCTCGACTATGCATATAATTGGCAGCTTTGGAAAGAAAACACTAAGGTTTCCAAAACTGCAAAGATATTATCTGTGAGTGCCACAGAACTCATGCTACAGGCGAAACCAAGATGAAACTTCAACCAGGAAATGGGTAGAATTTTTGAAGCTCTGTTTTCCAATGTCTCCTTATATGGCTGTGAATGCACCAGGAACGAGCCTGCGCTTTCTGTCGTTTCTTCAAGATGTCTGCAGCATTGTGACGTATTTGTAGGCATATCATTGGAAGATTGGCCATAAGAGACTACATTTTCCAGGGGTCCGCCTGGTGTCCTTTGTCTAAATTGGTGCGTAATATTCAGTTGCGGGCATTTTCTCCTGGGATTCAGGACAGAAAGCACACTTCCACGAACGATGTATCATCGAAGAGATATGTGAAAAACACCTTGAGGATTGGTTCTAAACAACGTTTGCCATGTTTCAGTTGATATTATGGAGTTAATTTGGAAAAAACTTAGGCGTTTTTATGACTGGATTTTCGTTTTTTTTTGGTAGCCAAACGTGACGCACCAAACGGAGCGATTTCTCCTAAACAAATAACCTTTCAGGAAAAACTTAACATTTGCTATCTAACAGAGTCTCCTCATTGAAAACATCTGAAGTTCTTCAAAGGTAAATGATTTTATTTGAATGCTTTTCTGGTTTTTGTGAAAATGTTGTCTGCTGAATGCTAACGCTAATGCTAACGCTAAATGCTATGCTAGCTAGCTACTGTTACACAAATGATTGTTTTACTATGGTTGA
Organism: Oncorhynchus tshawytscha; assembly: GCF_018296145.1. NCBI lineage: Eukaryota > Metazoa > Chordata > Actinopteri > Salmoniformes > Salmonidae > Oncorhynchus > Oncorhynchus tshawytscha. Next base: position 34,811,121 of record NC_056439.1, on the reverse strand, counting down.
GAAGCATATTTTGAAAATCTGAGATGACAGTGTTGTTAACAAAAGGCTAAGCTTGAGAGCTAGCATATTTATTTCATTTCATTTGCGATTTTCATGAATAGTTAACGTTGCGTTATGGTAATGAGCTTGAGGCTGTATTCACGATCCCGGATCCGGGATGGCTAAGTGCAAGAGGTTTTAATATGATCATTAATATGGTTGAATCCGGAAACTATCATCTCGAAAACAAGACGTTTATTCTTTCAGTGAAATACGGAACCGTTCCGTATTTTATCTAACGGGTGGCATCCATAAGTCTAAATATTCATGTTACATTGCACAACCTTCAATGTTATGTCATAATTACGTAAAATTCTGGCAAAATATGCGGCCCAAATTGTTGCATATACACTGACTCTGCGTGCAATGAACGCAAGAGAAGTGACACAATTTCACCTGGTTAATATTGCCTGCTAACCTGGATTTCTTTGAGCAAAATATGCAGGTTTAAAAATAAATACTTGTGTATTGATTTTAAGAAATGCATTGATGTTTATGGTTAGGTACACATTGTAGCAAGACAGTCCTTTTTTGCGAATACGCACCGCATCGATTATATGCAAAGCAGGACACGCTAGATAAACTAGTAATATCATCAACCATGTGTAGGTAACTAGTGATTATGATTGATTGATTGTTTTTTATAAGATAAGTTTAATGCTAGCTAGCAACTTACCTTGGCTTCTTACTGCATTCGTGTAACAGGCAGGCTCCTTGTGGAGTGCAATGTAATCAGGTGGTTAGAGCGTTGGACTAGTTAACTGTAAGGTTGCAAGATTGAAACCCCGAGCTGACAAGGTAAAAATCTGTCATTCTGCCCCTGAACAAGGTAGTTAACCCACCGTTCCTAGGCCGTCATTGTAAATAAGAATGTGTTCTTAACTAACTTGCCTAGTTAAATAAAGGACAAATAAAGATGTAATTTTATTTTATTTTAAATAGGCCAAATCGGTGTCCAAAAATACCGGCCATTAATCGGCCATTCCGATTAATCGGTCGACCTCTACTTGGGATGTACACTTTCTGGGTGATTCTGTAGTTGGAATGAGAGGAATGTAACTCAGGTGAAAGGGGAATGGTGCTTGCGAACGTTAGCTGTAGCTCAGAGAAAGTGAACTCCATTGGACACCTTTCTCTAAATATCTCTGTTTAATGTTAGCTCTACTTAGTCTATTTTTGTGATTTAGCAAAAGTGTAGTGGAATATTCCCCTTATGCTTTTGTTATCCATTCAATTAATTAATTCAGCAACAACAGGCACAGACTGATATTTTATTTAGCCTTGTAGTCTATAATGATTATTTTTAGATAACAAAATGTGGTTGGCATGAGTTGCATGGTAACGTATAGCACCGAGGTAGAGACAGTTTCAGGTTGGATATCCAACGAATATTCACCTGTAGTTTTCCTTACATCCACCAACAGCAGTTACGAACCGTCAACAGAGTGACAAATCAAATGTTCAAATTTCAATAGCTCTTTAACCATTACTTCCTAAAACTTTCAAAACTGGTTGTAGCTAACCCGATGGCATAGACACACATTGCACCCACTTTTTTTTGCCGATTTACATCTCGCACTATTTAAAATTATTTATTAACATTTTTGAATATCAATAGCTCATTGGTCATATGACCTTTTGACTTCAAACAAGGTTCAGAATGTACAATGACTACCCTTCTATATTGCACACCCTTTAGTTTGTCAATTTTCATCTCACAAGATTTTACATGAATTTTTCCAAATTTAAAATTTCAATAGCTCCTTGGTCATATGACCTTTTGACTTCAAACAAGGTGCAACATGTACACTGACTACCCTTCTATATTGCACACTTGTTTGTGTACTGTAAAATCACGCGGTGTAACATACATTTTTCATAGTTTTAAATTTCAATAGCTCCCTTGGTTATGTCAATTACACACATACAGTAAGAAATTGCAAAACCTCTAGTCATTTATATTCTATATTGTTGTACATTAATATTAGTTTGACAATTAGGGGTTTCAGTCCAGTGTTGTGTTTACCCTTTTCTTTAATATTTATCTATAATAATTGGTAGTTCTAAGTACTTATTTTTGCTGTTTTCTATTTTTCCACAGTATTTAACAGCAGTACACAAAAGGAGATAGACAGATAATATCTCCTTTCATTGTTAATATCAACCATAAAGGAAAAGGGCAAAGTACGAGAGTCATGTTATTAATTGTCCAAAGGCGGGATGGAGAGTGAGCTGATGAGGTGGGCTACAGTGGGTTTACTGGTCAATACATATACTGAACAGGGATGAAGAATGAGCTAGTGAGGTAGGCTGCAGTGGGTTTGCTGGTCAATACATATACAGAACAGGGATGAAGAATGAGCTAGTGAGGTGGGCTGCAGTGGGTTTGCTGGTCAATACATATACTGAACAGGGATGGAGAATGAGCTAGTGAGGTGGGCTGCAGTGGGTTTGCTGGTCAATACATATACTGAACAGGGATAAAGAATGAGCTAGTGAGGTGGGCTGCAGTGGGTTTGCTGGTCAATACATATACTGAACAGGGATGGAGAATGAGCTGGTGAGGTGGGCTGCAGTGGGTTTGCTGGTCAATACATATACTGAACAGGGATGGAGAATGAGCTAGTGAGGTGGGCTGCAGTGGGTTTGCTGGTCAATACATATACTGAACAGGGATGGAGAATGAGCTAGTGAGGTGGGCTGCAGTGGGTTTGCTGGTCAATACATATACTGAACAGGGATGGAGAATGAGCTGGTGAGGTGGGCTGCAGTGGGTTTGCTGGTCAATACATATGAACAGGGATGGAGAAAGCTAGTGAGGTGGGGATGGACTGAACAGGGATGGAGAATGAGCTGGTGAGGTGGGCTGCAGTAGGTTTGCTGGTCAATACATATACTGAACAGGGATGGAGAGTTAGCTGGTGAGGTGGGCTGCAGTAGGTTTGCTGGTCAATACATATACTGAACAGGGATGGAGAGTGAGCTGGTGAGGTGGGCTGCAGTGGGTTTGCTGGTCAATACATATACTGAACAGGGATGGAGAGTGAGCTGGTGAGGTGGGCTGCAGTGGGTTTGATGGTAAATACATATACTGAACATGTAACCACAGTAATGGTGGCCAGTAAATCAATTAATAAAAATGTAATATTGACAAATTAAATAGAAATTGTAGGCCTTCAATCTTTTCCAACATGTCAATAGACACTTTACTTCAAATAAGTACGAAACATTTCACAGTGTTAACTGTCTCTCTATCCCTGGTTGATGTACATTTCAGAGCCTCTTCAGTGTGGATGGGGTATAGCATACATTAACCCTGGTTGACGTACATTTCAGAGCCTCTTCAGTGTGGATGGGGTATAGCATACATTAACCCTGGTTGACGTACATTTCAGAGCCTCTTCAGTGTGGATGGGGTATAGCATACATTTTCAACAACAAAGACTGCACTTCCAGTAAGTGTTCATTACTCTGTTGAACTCTTTTGTCTTCATTCCTAGGCACAGCACATGGAACCACCGTTGGCATGCAAAACATTCAATCTAAAACCAAACAAAGCGAAACACGTTATAAATAATATTGAATATCATTGCAGTTTAACGAATTAGCCATCCCTTGTGTTATATCGTACATTTTCTTACATGCCATCACTATTGTCAAAAAATTATAAACATTATAAACAGTGGCACACATGAAGCAGTTGTTGGCTTTGTACATACCAGACATTTTTAGGATATCCTCAGCCATTTCTTTTCGTAGTTGCTCCATGTGTTTTTGTGAAGGTTCAAAATCAATTTGGGAGGAGATGTTGGGGAAGTTCTGTGCAACTTCCTTGGCCATCTACACCAAAAAATAAAATAGAGTTTTTGACCTAATTGTCACATAACAGCTAACCATTCATTATTGAAATATAACTATCAAACCTGCATTACAAAGACCCAGCAGCTGAAAGCGTCCTGCTGCATGGTGGGAGTTATTTCCCCTATCCATTTTTATGTAAACATGGAATTCTGATTAGTTATAGGCAAATGAATACACAGGCCAAAATTGAATGCTCTTTTCCTTATCACTATAATGTAGTAGAGGTAATTTCCTTTATGCTCCATTCTACACACAACCTAAATTATAGGCACTGAACCATTTACAGGAGAATAATAAAAGTAGCATATCGGATCCAACCCTATCACAGAGTGAATACATGTAGAGTGTTTGTAGATTTAAGAAAAAAATATGAAGTGATCATTTAATCAGTATGTGCTTAAAGAAAGTCATATCACAAAGATCACAGATGATAGTGCCCACCAAATCTATGACAACAGAGAATGAATTGTAAGCACCAAAATGTGTTAAAGTGTGTTTGTCAAAATAATATCTGAAAATGTCAGTTGTTGAACATAATACTTCTATTTGCAATAGCAATTTATGATATATGCAGTGGAGGAATATTCCATGTACCAACACTACATGTAGGACAGACATTCCCACATACAGTATACACAAACAGAGGCATTTTTCAGATATGCTTTTACCACTCATAATCCAGAATGGATATGACAATGGGGCCAGCACAGGACGTAATACACCCTTACAACAATCTAGTTTTTGATCTTCTTGAATTCATAGGGGCATGAGAGACTAGTCAGTGGTAGAATTGAGTTGGAACTTTATTGGCCCAAACACCCACAAGGTTGAGGTTACTCGTGGACAGTAAATAGTATTTTTTTTGCATTGATGCATTGTCTTCTAACTGTCCAAGAATAGGATCCAAAGTGTTCGGAAATATTTGTTCCAATAAATACAAAGGAGGATGTCTCTCCTCATACCTCTGGCACTTTAGTCAGACTGCCAGACTGTGTAAAAACTTTATGATGGGGCCGGCAAGGAGTTCCCATTGACTAAGCCCCACAGAGCCAATCAGGAGAGAATACATACAGGTCAAGGGTGCCAATTGAAAGTCAAGGGGTGTGTCTATGCCGTTTGGATTCTCTCTCTTTACAGAGAACCCCTGTGGTTCAAGTTGTTTTATTTTACCTTTATTTAACCAGATAAGCTAGTTGAGAAAAAGTTCTTATTTACAACTGCGACCTAGCCAAGATAAAGCAAAGGAATGCGACACAAACACAGAGTTACACATGGAATAAATAACCGTACAGTCAATAACACAATAGGGAAAAAAAGTCTCTATACAGTGTGTGCAAATGGCATGACGAGGTAAGGAAATAAATAGGCCATAGTAGCAAAATAATTAGAATTCAGCAAATTAACACTGGAGTGATAGATGAGCAGAAGGGGATATGCAAGTAGAAATACTGGTGTGCAAAAGAGCAGAAAAGTAAATAAAAACAATATGGGGATGAGGTAGGTAGATTGGGTGGACTATTTACAGACGGGCTATGTACAGCTGCAGTGATCGGTTAGCTGCTCAGAAAGCTGATGTTTAAAGTTAGTGAGGGAAATATACAGGAATGTATTTTTCCAGTTAGAAATGGTGGGCCATGCATCAAATAACTGTTTTCGTCAGAAAAAGGAACCCTCAAATGCACTATAGCATTTTGTAAGTTGTCTGCAGGTGGCTTGTTGTGAATGCACTCAAATATCAAGTCATTATCAGGTTACGTAAACTGCATGCTAACACTCACAGAAGGATTTGTGTTAATGTACAGGATATGAAAGTGATGCTATAAAAATGAGTATTTCATGTTATTAAGCTCACTCTGACTGACAAATCACTGCCTATTACTGTGATTAAAAATAACACATGAAACAGTGTTTTTCATGAAGCCTACCTATGCGCCTTCCTTTAAGCACCTCTGTTCGAACACCTCTCCTATCCTTGATCCATCCCACATACAGCCATTTGCAGATCTTTTCAGTGTCCATGTGAAAGATAGTTTTTGCGAGGCTGGAACATTTGTTAACTTCATTTTTTAAAATGAAGGCCTGCAAAGCTTAGAGATTCAAGTCTAATAGCACGAGATGAAAGTAGACAAACATCAGAGTGTGCGATATGAAGCCATAGTCAGTGGAAATTTGAAAGTTTGAAAAATTCATGCAAAATCTTGTGAGATGAAAATGGACAAACCTAAAGGGTGTGCAATGTGTAGGCCCACTGAGTGCACATTCTGAACCTTGTTTGAAGTCAGTGGACATTCTGAACCTTGTTTGAGTCAAGTAGGTCACATGACCAAGGAGCTACTGAAATTCAAATGTAAAAAAAGTTTGTACTTTGTTTACGCTCCCTAACTAATTCAACTAGGAATACAAAATGCTGCTCATATTTCCACATGTTTATTAGTTTTGGAAAGCGAATTAATGTCCATATTGTGAAAATAAGACCTGTGCAATGTTGTGCGCAATTTTTCCAACATCATCACACTTATTTGGAGTCTGTGGCTCAAGTGGTTTGAAAGCTCTTGAGGTTTGAAAGCTCGAATATCCGTTGAATATCCAACTTGAAACTGGCTTTACCTCGGTACTGTCACGTTGTGTATGTAGGTGGCAGGGAAGTCCAGCGCAGGAGAATTAAACTTAGTATAATTGGAGTATTTTAATAACTTAAAACATAAACTCCAAAACCAAAGTCCATAATAATATAAATGTGGGTACAAGAACCCGTCGTACACCAATCCATAAAACATGAACATAACAATAAACAATCTCTGACAAGGACATGAGGGGAAACAGAGGGTTAAATACACAACAATTAATGAATGGGATTGGAACCAGGTGTGTAAGAACACCAGACAAAACCAATGAAAAATGAAACATAGATCAATGATGGCTAGAAGACTGGTGACGTTGACCGCCGAGCACTGCCCGAACAAGGAGAGGCATCGACTTCGGCAGAAGTTGTGACAGGTACTTATAGCTTGATAGTTCCTCTGGTGTGTGCATGCAATTTGGTGGCTGGGGGTAGTGTAATCTTCATATTGCAGGCTGGCTGGTAGCTGGAAGTAGCTTTATTGGGAATGTACAGGTGTAAATCCTGCAATTTCTGTTTCCTAAATATTAAAGCATTCATTACTCATGCAAAAAAACATTGAAATGTGGCAAACTACAGTTTTGCTTCTGGGGTAGAGTGCCCTTGCACCAAAGCATCACTACTTGTTACACTATCCCGAACCTCATCCTGCAATTTGGGAGACTCATTCGTGTGTGGACACTGAGGTTTGAGAGCAAGCACTCCTACTTCAAGGAGTGTGCCAGAAAACTTGTCTGAGAGCCACCAGTTACTCCAATCTTACTTATGCAGCGGTTCACAAAGCAAAGCACTGCAGAGATGTCAAAAATTGTATACAAAGTAAAAACATACACTGAAGGCCATGTTGTAATGTGAGAAAATTATGACGGATACACATTTGGAAAGATCTCACTGATTCTGGTCACAGATTCACAGGTTCATTTAATTGTTGGGGTGTATCAGTCTGTGTCAGGGGTCGATCTCGGGGTTCATTTTATACCAGATTCTCTGCTTAATTATGTGTGTGTTAATGAAGATATACTGAGTAATTATTACCCACTACCAGTTTATAAAGTGCCAGGTTTCTCTGTTGTTTCCATGCATCACAGTGTATTCTCCTTAAACCAGTGGAGGCATGGAGGGTCTTCAAGATGCAATTACATAACAATTGCCTGAGTTGGAGACCGAGATGGTGAGATCTTTGTCAGAGCATCTGAGGGCAAATGTTGGAGTGGAGAATATTAACGACCTTGAATATGTTCAGCCGGAGGACATAAAATACCATTTAACGCCAATATAGTGCCGGGAATTGCTTCAGTCCTTCAACCAAAAAGGTGATATCTTGATAAATGTAACATATGTATGTCATTGTTATGAAAAAAGGTGCTATTTAGAACCTAAAATGGTTATTTGGCTGTCCCCATAAGAGAACCCTTTGAGGATCCCTTTTTGATTCCAGGTACATGTATAACCCTTTTGGTTCCAGGTAGAACTCTTCTGGGTTCCATGTAGAACCCTTTCCACAGAGGGTTCTACCTGGAACCAAAAATGGTTATCCTATGGGAACCCTTTCCAAAGAACCCTTTCGGAACAAAAGGCAATGACGATCTAACAGCCACTGCTGCCATTCTTTTGTTGATGACCCACTTCAAAGAGAAGGACAAATCTCTGTTCCTCTTGCTAGATGTAAGGAAGAGTGTTTTAATACTTATAAGGTTTATATGATTAATGGTGTTTATACTGTACTATTACACATGATTTGAATATTTTTTATATGTATGTTTTGTGATTTTAGGTCACTGCAACTCGGGTTGATGTTGAGGTGCAAATTCCTTGGCCAGACACACCAAGGCTGATCATGCTTGGTAATACATTTATTTAATTTAAGGTGGAACAGAAATATATAGTATTGTGGTACCTATCTAGAGATGTCTAGTATGTATACACTAACACCCTTTTGTGTATTTCAGGAAATACTCTATTGGGTTTCTCAAAATGGATGGTGTTGATCGAGGGGAGAGTGGTCTGCATTTGGATAGTGAGTGCAACTTTGCTGCTGCCCTCTCTGTGCTCCTCAACACTTTCTATGTGACATATTACAGCATCCTTGCTGTAAATTTACAGCAGGAATGCTGTAATATGTTTTACAGTAAGGAAAATAGTACTGTAAACTATATTACAGCATCACTGCTGTAAAGCAAAATTACAGTATTAAACTGGCAACTGTGGTGCCAGTATAATGCTGAAATGCTTTAATGTTTCAACAGAGGCAGGTGATAGACAGGTCAAGGCAGGCAGGGGTCAACAAACCAGAGGGGCAATGGTACCGGACAAGCAAGCAGGGTCAGGGTAAGGCAGAGGTTGGTAATCCAGAGGGGGGCAAAGTTACAGGACGGCAGGCAGAGTGGCAGGACGGCTGACAGGCAGAGTTGTCAGGCAGGCGGGCTCAGAGTCAGGACAGGCAAGGGTCAAAACCAGGATGGCGAGAAAAGAGACTTAAAAGCAGGAGCTGAGACACAAAACGCTATATGACTCAATCAAACAAGACGAACTGGCAGCAGGCAAACAGAGAACACAGGTATAAATACACAGGGGATAATGGGGAAAATGGGCGACACCTGGAGGGGGGTGGAGACAATAACAAAGGTGAAACATATCAGGGTGTGACAATCTACAATAAGAGAATAATTATAATTTCAATCTTTATCAATCAGTGTACAGTTGAGTATTTTGTTCAAGATTAAAACATACTTTCATAATAAGTTAACTGACTGATAGTAATCATTGTTCTACCTCTAATGGGCATGTTACTGTACTTATAGTTCTATCCTTGTTAGGGGAAAAGCCAAAGTAGATCTCCTTGGGATTTCTTTTACGAAGTCTACTAAGGAGTCCTTTAACCTTTCCCATAGAAATGGCTGCAGTGTTGGTGTTTCCCATCAGCTCAATCAACGAGGAAAGATTTTTCATAGACTCACTGTTATAGTGAGAGAATATTGAAATATAGATGAGATCCCAGTTTGCCCTGCTCTAGACGCTTTTATTTTGTATGGGGTAGATCAGCTTTGAAAATGCAGATAGATTGAAGGTTCTATCAAGTTTATACTTTGTTCCCCCCTACCATCCCTACCCTGATTGGAGTAAACTAATGCACAACAGTACCTCTACTGCTACTTACAGCTATTTTGCTCACATTTATGGTACCTGTAGTTAAATAATTATATATAATATTATACATAATTTCCTCTTCAAGCGCTGGATTTTCACCCACAGCGGCAAATCCACCATTCTTTCTGATCTTAACTCCAACCCTCCGATGTCCACAGATTAACCCAACTTTCCCGGTATAATGCCATTTTGCTATTTCCTGTTGCAATACATCTCTCCATTTTACTGTGATGTCTTACGAGGATACTGAACATCTCTATTTGTTACATTTCTACTGATATTGCCCTTTTACACAAGAGTATTATGATATTTCCCATTGACTGATCGTGGTTTTTCAGATCCCCTAACAATGCTCTAGACTTTTCTGTGATCAACCTAAATCACATCCCCCGAATTGTATTCCCACAAACCACCATGATTATTAGCACCACTGTTACCTCTGCCCCACTAGAAGATAATGTTTGTTGTCACATGTACTATAGTATTACTGTATTATTACTTCTTAAACTCTAAGTACTTACGATGCCAAATCAGCACTTATCACCCCACTTGAGCTTTCCTGTTGGGAGCCGGACACAGACATGTTTATATCCGGCTTCCCCACATGTTTGTCACATGTCACACAACTTTGCGTGATTGCTTCCCCGTAGTGATCAAAACAAAAACGATGCATATTGCTCGGACCACATTTGAATGTCCAGTATGACGTCTTCATTAGAACTACAGTTCATTATTCATTTTAACATAATGACTGTATATATATATATATGCATGTACTGTAGCTACCTCTGCAGGCATGTGCATCATAGGGTGAATCTTCTCCACAGATGGTTTCTGGCTTCACCAGAGTAGTCTGATCACCTTTTAGATCATTACAAAAGCACATGGTTAAAGCATACTGAAATCAAAATAGTAACTGAAACAAATAAAACTATGCAGTAGATCTCTCCTGCTGTTTGTGACATGGCTCCTATGAATGTCAGCACATGCATGTCTGAAAAAGGATGTCAACTTTGAAAATGGGTGATAATAACATTTAACTTAGAATTACAGTACAATTATTTTTCATCCAGTTATGGAGGCAGGCTTAAAGGGCAGAAGATACCCTGGAACACACATGTCATACTGAAACACATGTTGTAGTGTTTGGCCTAACTGATGAGGTTATGTTTATTCCTGTAAGTCTTTGTAGATGTATTATTTGGATGGTTGTTGATGTATTATTTTGATGTTTGTAGATGTATTATTTAGTTGGTAATTAAAAGGAAATGGAATTACCTATTGAAAGGTTAGGCCTAATAGCTTACAGTGGTTGTAGGCTAACCACAGCACTGCATTACAAAACAGGTGCTTGATCTAGCATTCACCAGTGGAGGGCACTGTATAACAGGGAAAGCAAACCATGAAAAAGCCTCCAAAAGTTCATTAGCCTACACCTCAATGGCTGCAGTAGCTTGGTTATGTTATCTAAAACATCTCTGATAAAAGTATGTTATGACAAAAAATGATTACATCTACTATACCTGTGGCATTTTGATAGAACTGTGATGGTTTGATGTTATGTTCTTTCTCAGTGGAAACCACAAGTTGAGCACTTGCTTCCCAATATCATCTTTTCTCAAGAGTTATGATGTGTGAATTTCCATCTTTCCTCACTTCAAATGTACAGTTGGGGAATCATGCATGACATTTTTCAAAAGATTCATGCAGAATTACAACAAAGTATTCATAAAAATAAATGTAAGTGATTTGAATACCCATAACTGGACTTCTGCAACGGTGGTTATAGATCTACAGTACCTTAAAAAAAAATCACACCCCTTGACTTTTTCCACATTTTGTTATGTTAAAGCCTGAATTGAAAATTAATAAAATTTTGATTTTGTTTCATTGGCCTACACACAATACCCCATAATGTCAAAGTGGATTTTTATTTTTAGAAATACTTACAAATGAATTACAAATAAAAAGCTGAAATGTCTTGAGTCAATAAGTATTCAACCCTTTTCTTATGGCCTAAATAAATATAGGAGTAAAACTTTGCTTAACAAGTCATATAATAATTTGCATGGACTCACTCTGTGTGCAATAACAGTGTTTAACATTATTTTTTTAACCACTACCTCCTCTCTGTACCCCACACATATAATTATCTGTGAGCTCCCATAAGGCACTGCATTTCAGTGCTTGAGGCATCACTAGACCCTCGTTCAATCCCGGGCTGTATCACAACTGGCTGTGATCGGGAGTCCCTCCACCAGGTAAGGGGAGGGTTTGACCGGTGTAGGTCATCATTGTAAAATAAGAATTTGTTCTGAACTGACTTACCTAGTTAAATAAAGGTTAAATAACATCATTTTCTGAGAGGTCCCTCTGTCCAGCAGTGCATTTCAAACACAGAAACCAGGGAGGGTTTTCTATGCCTTGGAATTTAAAAGGAAATGGAATAGAGCTAAGCACAAGCAAAATCCTAGAGGAAAACCTGGTTCAGTCTGCCTTCCAACAGACACTGGAAGGACAATAACCTACAACACAAGGCCAAATATACACTGGAGTTGCTTACTAAGATGACATTGAATGTTCCTGAGTGGCCTAGTTACAGTTTTGACTTAAATCAACTTGAACATCTATGACAAGACTTGAACATGGCTGTCTAGCTATGATCAACAACCAACTGGGAAGAATTTGAAAAATAATAATGCTATTCACAATCCAGGTGTGCAATGCTCTTAGAGACTTATCCAGAAAGATTCTAACATGTATTGACCTAGGGGTTGGGAATACTTACAGTACCAGTCAATAGTTTGGACACACCTACTCATTCAAGTGTACAAAGCTGTCATCAAGGCGAAGGGTGGCTACTTTGAAGACTCTCAAATATAACATTTATTTTCATTTTTTTAACACTTTTTTGGTTACTACATGATTCCACATGTGTTATTTCATAGTTTTGATGTCTTCACTATTATTCTACAATGTAGAAAATAGTCAAAAATAAAGAAACACCCTTGAAGGAGTAGGTGTGTCCAAACTTTCGACTGGTACTGTATGTAAATGAGATAATTCTAAAAAAGATAAGTCTAAAAACAGGTTTTCACTTTGTCGCTACTAGCTCTGACCATGCAGTAATATCTAACAAGTAATATAACCTAACAATTTACCCTATACACACAAGTGTAAAGGAATGAATACGAATATGTACTTAAAAATATATAAATGAGTGATGGCCGAACGGCATAGGCAAGATGCAGTAGATGGTATAGCATACAGTAGATACATATGAGATGAGTAATAGGGTATGAAAACATAAAGCGGCATTGTTTAAAGTGGCTAGTGATACATTACATCAAGATGGCAAGATGCAGTAGATGGTATAGAGTACAGTATATACATATGAGATGAGTAATGTAGGGAATGAAAACATATGAAGTGGCATTGTTTAAAGTGGCTATTGATACATTTCATCAAGATGGCAAGATGCAATAGATGGTATAGCGTACAGTATATACTGTACATATGAGAAAAGTAGTGTAGGGTATGAGAACATATAAAGTGGCATTGTTTAAAGTGGCTAGTGATACATTTAATTACATCAAGATGGCAAGATGCAGTAGATGGTATAGCGTACAGTATATACATATGAGATGAGTTATGTAGGGTATGTAAACATTATATAAAGTGGCTAGTGATAAATTGATTGCATCAATTTTTCCATGATTACAGTAGCTAGAGTTGAGTCAGTATGTTGGCAGCAGCCATTCAATGTTAGTGATGGCTGTTTAACAGTCTGATGACCTTGAGATAGAAGCTGTTTTTCAGTCTCTTGGTCCCCTCTTTGATGCACCTGTACTAACCTCGCCTTCAAATAAAATAAAATACAATTTTCTGGATGATAGCGGGGAAAACAGGCAGTGGCTCGGGTGATTGTTGTCCTTGATGATCTTTTTGGCCTTCCTGTGACATCGGGTGGTGTAGGTGTCCTGGAGGGCAGGTACTTTGCACCCGGTGATGCGTTGTGCAGACCTTACTAGCCTCTGGAGAGCCTTCCGGTTATGGGCGGAGCAGCTGCCGTACCAGGCGGTGATACAGCCCGATAGGATGCTCTCGATTGTGCATCTGTAAAAGTTTGTGAGTGTTTTTGGTGACAAGCCGAATTTCTTCAGCCTCCTGAGTTTGAAGAGGCGCTGCTGCGCCTTCTTCACCACGCAGTCTGTGTGGGTGGACCATTTCAGTTTGTCCTTGATGTGTACGCCGAGGAACTTAAAACTCTCCACTACTGTCCCATCATTGTAGATAGGGGGCCGCTCCCTCTGCTGTTTCCTGAAGTCCACGATCTTCTCCTTTGTTTTGTTGACATTGAGTGTGAGGTTATTTTCCTGACACCACAGTTCGAGGGCCCTCACCTCCTCCCTGTAGGCCGTCTCGTCGTTGTTGGTAATCAAGCCTAAAACTGAAGTGTCGTCTGCCAACTTGATGATTGAGTTGGAGGCGTGCATGGCCACGCAGTCATGGGTGAACAGGGAGTTTCCTGGGGACCCAGTGTTGAGGATCAGCGGGATGGAGATGTTGTTACCTACCCTCACCACCTGGGGGTGGCCCGTCAGGAAGTCCAGGACCCAGTTGCACAGGGCGGGGTCGAGACCCAGGGTCTCGAGCTTAATGACGAGTTTGGAGGGTACTATGGTGTTAAATGCTGAGCTGTAATCAATGAACAGCATTCTTACATAGGTATTCCTCTTGTCCAGATGGGTTAGGGCAGTGTGCAGTGTGATGGCGATTGCGTCGTCTGTGGACGAAGTGCTTTGACAGGCTAGTTACGGATCATATCACCTCCACCTTATCTGACACCCTAGACCCACTTCAATTTGCATACTGCCCCAATAGATCCACAGACGATGCAATCGCTATCTTACTGCACACTGCCCTATCCCATCTGGACAAGAGGAATACTTATGCAAGAATGCTGTTCATTGACTCTTGCTTAGCATTAAACACCATAGTACCCTCCAAGCTGGGTCTGAACCCCGCCCTGTGCAACTGGGTCCTGGACTTCCTGACAGGCCGTTCCCAGGTGGTGAAGGTAGAAAACAACACCTCCACTACACTGATCCTTAACAAAGGGGCTGCACAAGGGTGCGTGCTCAGCCACCTCCTGTACTCCCTGTTCACATATGACTGCGTGACCACGCACGTCTCCAACTCAATCATCAAGTTTGCAGACGACACAACCGTAGTAGGCCTGATTACCAACAATAACGAGACAGCCTACAGGGAGTAGGGGAGGGTGCCAGGAAAATAACCTCTCCCTCAATGTCAAAGGAGCTGATCGTGGATTTCAGGAGACAGCAGAGGGTGCACGCCCCCATCCACATCGACGGGACCACAGTGGAAAAGGTGAAAAGATGAAGAAGACGCAACAGTGCCTCTTCAACCTCGAAGGCTTAAGAAAGGCTTAAGAAATTCAGCTTGGCCGTTAACACCCTCACAAACTTTTTACAGATGCACCATTGAGAGCATCCTGTCAGGCTGTAGCATCGCCTGGTACGGCAACTGCACTTCCCACAACCGCAGGGCTCTCCAGAGGGTGGTGCGGTTCGCCCAACGCATCACCTGGGGGCACACTGCCTGCCCTCCAGGTAACCTATAGCACCCGATGTCACAGGGAGGCCAAAAAGATCATCAAGGACATCAACCACCCGAGCTGTTCACCCTGCTATCATCCAGAAGGCGAGGTCGGTACAGGTTCATCAAAACAGCTTCTATCTAAAGGCCATCAGACTGTTATAATAGCCATCACTAGCTGGTCTCCCCCCAGTACCCTGCCCTGAACTTAGTCACTGTCACTAGCCGGCTACCAACCGGTTACGTAACCCTGTACCTTAGAGGCTGCTGCCTTATGTACATAGACATAGAATCACTGGTCACTTCAATAATGGAACACTGGTCACTTTAATACTGTTTACATACTGTTTTACTCATTTCATATGTATATACTGTATTCTACTGTATTTTAGTCAATGCCACTATGACAGTTTGCAAAGCTGTTATCAAGGCAAAGGGTGGCTACTTTGAAGAATCTCAAATATAAAATATATTGTGATTTCACACTTTTTTGGTTAATACATGATTCCATATGTGTTATTTCATAGTTTTGATGTCTTCACTATTATTCTACAATGTAGAAAATAGTAGAATGAAAGAAAACCCCTTGAATGAGTAGATGTGTCCAAACTTTTGACTGGTACTGTACTTCCATTAATTCTATCAACTGGTATCGGGCGACCTTCAGATGAGGCTTGTGAGGCATTTGTGCATCCTAGAGCAATTCAACAGACATCTATGTGTTTGAGAGAGTCAAATTAGTGTGTAGCCTAAACTGTTCGGATGCTACAGACAGATGTTGGCAAATCGGCTGTACCAACTTCAGACGAGTCCCAAGACGCTTGAGGGAGTCGTAAAGCAAAACGAGAACCCCATCTTCTTCGTGAGAGTCTCATCCTTCCATAGAGTTGTCATAATAGTTTGCCAACCCGTTTGAGAAGACCGATTTTCGGCATGTCTCATGGTCTGACCAACACTGCTCAAGGTCTGTCACCTTTCACCGCAGATGCGGAAGTGCTGATGCGGTGGATTGAGATGCATCCAATGCAAAGAAACTGATGTTCACACTGACAGATTTTTAAGGGGATTTTTTTATTATGCTAATTCGATTTGTGCAGGTGGACGAACATCTACTCTACTTAACCATGTGCTTAAGGCTATACAGTGTTTGTTTATATTTACATAGTTTGTCCACATTTTTTTGTGTTACAATGTGGGATTCAAATGGATTGAATTGAAGAATACGAACTAAAGAAAATAGTCGGTGATTTCAAAGCGGAAGGAAAAAATAATATGATTAGATAAGTATTCAACCCCCTTAGTCAATACAGCTAGTTAGCTTCTTTACTGGCAAATCGTTAGTATTCAGCTAACCACGGTTTGTGGTCATCAGCTATCCTTTAGCTCGAAAATCTATCGCCAGTTTTGTACGGCGCAGCGCGGCTCGGAACGGAACATACCGGACCAATTTTTCTCTCCATGTCCCTGGATTTCAACTGCTCTCTGGACATTCATACCCGGATCTCACAGCTAGCTAGCTGCTATCCGTGTGACTATCGGCTTTCGTCGATTCCGGAGCAAACATCAATTATTCCGGAGCTAGCCAGCTCCATCAATCACTCCTGAGTTCCATCAATCACTCCTGGGCTGCAGTCACCTATCCGGACCCGTTTTACTGCCTACGCGGAGCCCCACCGGGCCTTCACAACTGGACTGCCGACGTTACCTACCCGAAGGAGATCCGGCTGGCTCCTCCGTCGCGACGTTACCTGAACGCCCATCTGCGGCCTGCTAACCGTTAGCTGTCTTACCGGCTGCTATCTGAATAGACAATCGGACAATTTATTTATTTTTATTATTATTATGTTTTCTTCTTGGGCCTCTATAACTATATCTATTGTTTTTATTTTTGTTGTTGTTGTGTGATTTGGATTAATCCCCTCTACCACACGGAACCCCACTAATCTACTGACGGAACGCAAGAGGTGGCTAACAACAGACCTCCATCCTATGCTAGCTTGCTACCGATGGCCTGGCTAGCTGTCTAAATCGCTGTGACCCCCAACCAATCTCTCCACTCACTGGACCCTTTTGATCACTCGACTAAGCATGCCTCTCCTTAATGTCAATATGTCCTGTCCATTGCTGTTCTGGTTAGTGTTTATTGGCTTATTTCACTGTAGAGCCTCTAGTCCTGCTCACTATACCTTATCCAACCTATTAGTTCCACCACCCACACATGCAATGACATCTCCTGGTTTCAATGATGTTTCTAGAGACAATATCTCTCTCTTCATCACTCAATACCTAGGTTTACCTCCACTGCATTCACATCCTACCATACCTTTGTCTGTACATTATACCTTGATGCTATTTTATCGCCCCCAGAAACCTCCTTTTACTCTCTGTTCCAGACGTTCTAGACGACCAATTCTTATTGCTTTTAGCCGCACCCTTATTCTACTCCTCCTATGTTCCTCTGGCAATGTAGAGGTGAATCCAGGCCCTGCAGTGCCTAGCTCCACTCCTATTCCCCAGGCGCTCTCTTTTGACGACTTCTGTAACCGTAATAGCCTTGGTTTCATGCATGTTAATATTAGAAGCCTCCTCTCTAAGTTTGTTCTATTCACTGCTTTAGCACACTCTACCAACCCGGATGTTCTAGCTGTGTCTGAATCCTGGGTTAGGAAGACCACCAAAAATTCAGACATTTTAATTCCAAACTACAACATTTTCAGACAAGATAGAACTGCCAAAGGGGGCGGTGTTGCAATCTACTGCAAAGACAGCCTGCAGAGTTCTGTCCTACTATCCTGGTCTGTACCCAAACAATTTGAACTTCTACTTTTAAAAATCCACCTCTCTAAAAACAAGTCTCTCACCGTTGCCACCTGCTATAGACCACCCTCTGCCCCCAGCTGTGCTCTGGACACCATATGTGAACTGATTGCCCCCCATCTATCTTCAGAGCTCGTGCTGCTAGGCGACCTAAACTGGAACATGCTTAACACCCCAGCCATCCTACAATCTAAACTTGATGCCCTCAATCTCACACAAATTATCAATGAACCTACCAGGTACCTCCCCAAAGCCTTACACGGGCACCCTCATAGATATCATCCTAACCAACTTCCCCTCTAAATACACCTCTGCTGTCTTCAACCAAGATCTCAGCGATCACTGCCTCATTGCCTGCATCCGTAATGGGTCAGCGGTCAAACAACCTCCACTCATCACTGTAAAACGCTCCCTGAAACACTTCAGCGAGCAGGACATTCTAATCGACCTGGCCGGGGTATCCTGGAAGGATATTGATCTCATCCAGTCAGT
The DNA here is from genome assembly GCF_018296145.1 of Oncorhynchus tshawytscha. Classification (NCBI taxonomy): domain Eukaryota; kingdom Metazoa; phylum Chordata; class Actinopteri; order Salmoniformes; family Salmonidae; genus Oncorhynchus; species Oncorhynchus tshawytscha. The sequence goes on along the minus strand of NC_056439.1, from coordinate 34,792,523 downwards.
AGAGGATGCCTGGATATTTTTTTAAATGCCTTCCTAACCATCTTAAATAAACATGCCCCATTCAAGAAATTTAGAACCAGGAACAGATATAGCCCTTGGTTCTCCCCAGACCTGACTGCCCTTAACCAACACAAAAACATCCTATGGCGTTCTGCATTAGCATCGAACAGCTCCCGTGATATGCAGCTGTTCAGGGAAGCTAGAAACCATTATACACAGGCAGTTAGAAAAGCCAAGGCTAGCTTTTTCAAGCAGAAATTTGCTTCCTGCAACTCTAACTCAAAAAAGTTCTGGGACACTGTAAAGTCCATGGAGAATAAGAACACCTCCTCCCAGCTGCCCACTGCACTGAATTTAGGAAACACTGTCACCACTGATAAATCCACCATAATTGAGAATTTCAATCAGCATTTTTCTACGGCTGGCCATGCTTTCCACCTGGCTACTCCTACCCCGGTCAACAGCACTGCACCCCCAACAGCAACTCGCCCAAGCCTTCCCCATTTCTCCTTCTCCCAAATCCATTCAGCTGATGTTCTGAAAGAGCTGCAAAATCTGGACCCCTACAACTCAGCTGGGCTAGACAATCTGGACCCTTTCTTTCTAAAATTATCTGCCGAAATTGTTGCCACCCCTATTACTAGCCTGTTCAACCTCTCTTTCGTGTCATCTGAGATTCCCAAAGATTGGAAAGCAGCTGCGGTCATCCCCCTCTTCAAAGGGGGGGACACTCTTGACCCAAACTGCTACAGACCTATATCTATCCTACCATGCCTTTCTAAGGTCTTCGAAAACCAAGTCAACAAACAGATTACCGACCATTTCGAATCTCACCATACCTTCTCTGCTATGCAATCTGGTTTTAAGAGCTGGTCATGGGTGCACCTCAGCCACGTTCAAGGTCCTAAACGATATCTTAACCGCCATCGATAAGAAACATTACTGTGCAGCCGTATTCATTGATCTGGCCAAGGCTTTCGACTCTGTCAATCACCACATCCTCATCGGCAGACTTGACAGCCTTGGTTTCTCAAATGATTGCCTTGCCTGGTTCACCAACTACTTCTCTGATAGAGTTCAGTGTGTCAAATCGGAGGGTCTGCTGTCCGGACCTCTGGCAGTCTCTATGGGGGTGCCACAGGGTTCAATTCTTGGACCGACTCTCTTCTCTGTATACATCAATGAGGTCGCTCTTGCTGCTGGTGAGTCTCTGATCCACCTCTACGCAGACGACACCATTCTGTATACTTCCGGCCCTTCTTTGGACACTGTGTTAACAACCCTCCAGGCAAGCTTCAATGCCATACAACTCTCCTTCCGTGGCCTCCAATTGCTCTTAAATACAAGTAAAACTAAATGCATGCTCTTCAACCGATCGCTACCTGCACCTACCCGCCTGTCCAACATCACTACTCTGGACGGCTCTGACTTAGAATACGTGGGCAACTACAAATACTTAGGTGTCTGGTTAGACTGTAAACTCTCCTTCCAGACCCATATCAAACATCTCCAATCCAAAGTGAAATCTAGAATTGGCTTCCTATTTCGCAACAAAGCATCCTTCACTCATGCTGCCAAACATACCCTTGTAAAACTGACCATCCTACCAATCCTCGACTTTGGCGATGTCATTTACAAAATAGCCTCCAATACCCTAATCCGTTTTGTCACCAAAGCCCCATATACTACCCACCATTGCGACCTGTACGCTCTCGTTGGCTGGCCCTCGCTTCATACTCGTCGCCATACCCACTGGCTCCATGTCATCTACAAGACCCTGCTAGGTAAAGTCCCCCCTTATCTCAGCTCGCTGGTCACGATAGCATCTCCCACCTGTAGCACACGCTCCAGCAGGTATATCTCTCTAGTCACCCCCAAAACCAATTCTTTCTTTGGCCGCCTCTCCTTCCAGTTCTCTGCTGCCAATGACTGGAACGAACTACAAAAATCTCTGAAACTGGAAACACTTATCTCCCTCACTAGCTTTAAGCACCAACTGTCAGAGCAGCTCACAGATTACTGCACCTGTACATAGCCCACCTATAATTTAGCCCAAACAACTACCTCTTTCCCAACTGTATTTAATTTATTTATTTATTTTGCTCCTTTGCACCCCATTATTTTTATTTCTACTTTGCACATTCTTCCATTGCAAAACTACCATTCCAGTGTTTTACTTGCTATATTGTATTTACTTTGCCACCATGGCCTTTTTTGCCTTTACCTCCCTTCTCACCTCATTTGCTCACATTGTATATAGACTTGTTTATACTGTATTATTGACTGTATGTTTGTTTTACTCCATGTGTAACTCTGTGTCATTGTAACTGTCGAACTGCTTTGCTTTATCTTGGCCAGGTCGCAATTGTAAATGAGAACTTGTTCTCAACTTGCCTACCTGGTTAAATAAAGGTGAAAAAAACATGTTAGAATCACCTTTGGCGGCGATGACAGCTGTGAGTCTTTCTGGGTAAGTCTCTAATAGCTTTGCAAACCTGGATTGTACAATACATGATTCTTTAAAAATTATTATTCATAAAAATAAAAATAAATCAAGTACTGTCAAGTTGGTTGTTGATCATTGCTAGACAGCCATTTTCAATTCTTGCCATAGATTTTCAAGCCGATTTAAGTCAACTGTAACTAGGCCACTCAGGAACATCCAATGTCGTTTTAGTAAGTAACTCCGGAGTATAATTGGCCTTGCGTTTTAGGTTATTGTCCTGCTGAAAGGTGGATTTGTCTCCCAGTGTTTGTTGGAAAGCAGACTGAAGCAGGTTTTCCGCTAGGACTTTTCCTGTGCTTAGCTCTATTCCTTTTTTTTAAATCTGTTTTTTTTTTTTTTAATAAAAATTTACCATTTTTTGTCCCCAATTTCATGATATCCAATTGGTAGTTACAGACTTGTCCCATCGCTGCAACTCCTGTACGGACTCAGGAGAAGCGAAGGTCTAGAGCCATGCGTCTTCCCGAAAATTACCCTGCCAAGCCGCACTGCTTCTTGACACACTTCTTGATTAACCAGGAAGCCAGCCACACCAACGTGTTGGAGGAAACAGTGTACAACTGGCAACCGTGTCAGCGTGCATGCGCCTGTCCTGCCACAGGAGTTGCTAGAGCGCGATGGGATAAGGACATCCCGGCCAGCCAAACCCTTCCATAACCCGGACGACGCTTGGCCAATTGTGCTTCAACTCATGGGCCTTCTGGTCGTGTCCGGCTGTGACACAGCCAGGGATCAAACCCGGATCTGTAGTGACGCCTCAAGCACTGCAGTACCTTAGACCGCTGCGCCACTCGGGAGGCTATTCCTTTTATTTTTAATCCCCCCCCCAAAAACTCCATAGTCCTTGCCAATGAAAAACATACCCATAACATGATACAACCACCACCATGCTTAAAAATATGAAGAGTGAGACTCAGTGCCTTATTGCAACCATGATGCATGTTTTGGAATATTTGTATTCTGTACAGGTTTCCTTCTTTTCACTCTGTCATTTAGGTTACTATTGTGGAGTAACTACAATGTTGTTGATCCATCCTCAGTTTTCTCCTATCACAGCCATTTAAAGCTGTAACTGGTTTAAATTGGCCTCATGGTGAAATCCCTGAGAGGTTCCCTTCATCTCCGTCAACAGAATTAGGAAGCACACCATTATCTTTGTCGTGACTGGGTGTATTAATACACCATCCAAAGTGTATTTAATAACTTGATCATGCTCAGAGGGATATTCAGTATCTGCTTTTATTTTTCCCATCTACCAATAGGTGTTCTTCTTTGCGAGACATTGGAAAACCTTCCTGGTGTTTGTCATTGTATCTGTGCTTGAAATTCGCTGTTTGACTGAGTGACCTTATTGATATTTGTATGTGTGGGCCACAGAGATGGGGTAGTCATTAAAAAATAATGTTAAACACCATTATTGCAAACATAATTAGTCCATGCAACTTATTATCTAACTTATTATGCACATGTTTACTCCTGAAGTTGTTTAGGCTTGCCATAACAAAGTGGTTGAGTACTTTGCATTTCAGCTTTCCATGTTTTATTAATTTGTAAACATTTTTAAAACATAATTCTACTTTGACATGAATCTATATTAAAATCTAAATGTGATAAATTATAAATTCAGGTTGTAACGCAATATAACGTTTGCTAGTTCAAAGTTTGCTAGTTCATTGTCTTTAGATATTTTTGTCAGATGTTACAATGAAATACTGAAGCATAATTACAAGCATTTCATAAGTGCCAAAGGCTTTTATTGACAATTACATGAAGTTGATGCAAAGAGTCAATATTTGCAGTGCTGACCCTTCTTTTTCAAGACCTCTGCAATCCGCCCTGGCATGCTGTCGATTAACTTCTGGGCCACATCCTGACTGATGACAGCCCATTCTTGCATAATCAATGCATGTAGTTTGTCAGAATTTGTGGGGTTTTGTTTGTCCACCTGCCTCTTCAGTATTGACCACAAATTCTCAATGGGATTAAGGTCTGGGTGTTTCCTGGCCATGGACCCAAAATATCAATGTTTTTTTCCCCGAGCCACTTGGTTATCACTTTTGCCTTATGGTAAGGTGCTCCATCATGCTGGAAAAGGCATTGTTCGTCACCAAACTGTTCCTGGATGGTTGGGAGAAGTTGCTCTAGAAGGATGTGTTGGTACTATTCTTTATTCATGGCTGTGTTCTTAGGCAGAATTGTGAGTGAGCCCACTCCCTTGGCTGAGAAGCAACCCCACATATGAATGGTCTCAGGATGCTTTACTGTTGGCATGACACAGGACGGATGGTAGCGCTCACCTTGTCTTCTTCTGACAAGCTTTTTTCCGGATGCCCCAAACAATCGGAAAGGGGATTCATCAGAGAAAATTACTTTACCACAGTCCTCAGCAGTCCAATCCCTGTACCTTTTGCAGAATATCAGTCTGTCCCTGATGTTTTTCCTGGAGAGAAGCGGCTTATTTGCTGCCCTTCTTGACACCAGGCCATCCTCCAAAAGTCTTCGCCTCACTGTGCGTGCAGATGCACTCACACCTGCCTGCTGCCATTCCTGAGCAAGCTCTGTACTGGTGGTGCTCCAATCCCGCAGCTGAATCAACTTTAGGAGACGGTCCTGGCGCTTGCTGGACTTTCTTGGGAGCCCTGAAGCCTTCTTCACAACAATTGAACCGCTCTCCTTGAAGTTCTTGATGATCTGATAAATGGTTGATTTAGGTGCAATCTTACTGGCAGCAATATCCTTGCCTGTGAAGCCCTTTTTTTGTGCAAAGCAATGATGACGGGATGTGTTCCCTTGCAGGTAACCATGGGTGACAGAAGAAGAACAATGATTCCAAGCACAACCCTCCTTCTGAAGCTTCCAGTCTGTTATTCAAACTCAATTAGCATGACAGAGTGATTTCCAGCCTTGTCCTCGTCAACACTCACACCTGTGTTAACGAGAGAATCACTGACATGATGTCAGCTGGTCCTTTTGTGGCAGGGCTGAATTGCAGTGGAAATGTTTTTGGGGGATTCAGTTCATTTGCATGGCAAAGAGGGACTTTGCAATTAATTGCAATTAATCTGATCACCCTTCGTAACATTCTGAAGTATATGCAAATTGCCATCATACACACTGAGGCAGCAGACTTTGTGAAAATTTATATTTGTGTCATTCTCAAAACTTTTGGCCACGACTGTACATGCAAATAGTTTGCTTTGAAGAGCCACAGTAGATGCTTTAATGGACAGAAAGTCCCTGTATTGGAGACACGTGTCCTTGGCATAGAGAAGACAGATATGTGAAATCTGGAAGCATGTCTATAACATATTGTGAAATGTCATAATAGCATTGAAAATAACTGTTCTTTTGCCATTAAATATAGTTTGTGCTAACAATTGTCCATGCTCTATATTTAGTTTGGACAGCAAGTGTGTGTGTGTGTGCGTGCATGTGTACATGTGTCAGAGAGGTTAATCTCCAGGTTGTGTAGATACGGGGTGTGATCCCCTGCAGCTGGGGGCACTTAGGTTTTTCAGAGGGCCAGCATCTCAGGTTTCAGCCAGGCGTGTGTGCTGCTGCCTAACTCTCCATCGCTATAATGGCTCCCTTGTGTCCCTCAATCACACTGTAAATTACCTCAGCTAGACTAGGCCGGAAGAGTATGCATTTAAGTGTGTAAAGTGTTTAGGCTATGTGTACAGTGCATAAATAGAGAGCATTCATGTGCATCAACAAGTGCTTCCCCACAGCAGTATGGTTGCGGGTGTATGTGTTTTTGTCTGGCTTTGTGCATGCATGTGCAATAATTCAATTATTCATATAACAGCTATTACCAGGCAGTATACTAGATACCAATCAAATATTATAAACAATCAATATAGGTGCTCTATTCGTGTAGCCATCAAAGTTGACTCACCTCAGAGGCTCAAGTTAATCTGTACCAGGTAAACAGCCTCCGTCACATGGACAAACACAGCAAACTGAGTGGTCAGAACATTATGTTACAAGCCAACTGGTCAGTCATGTGGCCAGAGCAGAACTGGGTTTATTCTTGTGTAGAAACTCATCTGATTTGCCTAGGCTAGGCACGTTTGTTTGGAGGCAGTGGGTACAGTACATTCTATCCATACATTCATGGAGAATTAGTGTGTCTAACACTGCCCTCCAGGGTCGATGAAACATTATTTCACTGCACAATCCTTACCTGTAGTTAATGCACCAGCGTTCAATTTTGCGTAAAAAAAACTGTTTTCTACTGTGGTATTACATTAAAAAAAAGTGTTATTATCAGATCAGATGCTCAGGAAATATCTGTAGTTATACTACAAATCATTTGAGACAGAATCCCCAGACAGAGGAGAACATACAAAGAAAGGGGTAGAGAGTGTACAGGGGGGTAGAGGGAGGGAGAGCCATGGTGGTTTTTAATGTGGTTAGAACAAGCCTGCCAGGGAGATAAGGTGATTAGTGTCCAGGCGGCAACACTAAACACGTTTAAGAACTGCTTATGGGATGGATATGGCTGGGCCTGCATGGAGGGATTTATTGATTGAGTTGTTATTGACAGTCAGCAGCACTCTCCAAGTAAACCTAAGGTCGATGTCCTAGCCCCCGTGGAAATCTAATTAGCGTAATACAAACATCCCCACACAAAACCAGCATTTTAAGCTAAAGATATCTGTTTTTTTCATTGGATGCGTCTGGATCCACCGAGTCCGTATGTAACACTTCCGCATCTGGTGAAAGGTGGCAGAGCTAGAGTGGTGTTTATCAGACCATGAGACATCCCAAAACTCTGTCTTCTCACAAAATTGTCTGTAGCATCCGAACGGTTTGGCCTACTGACTTTCACGAACATGATGGTGTTCTCCATTTTGCTCTACCGTTTTGCTCTACGACCCCCTCAAGCATCTTGTGACTCGTCTGAACTCGGTACAGCTGTCTGTGTAAAGGTGAGAGTCAATAACACGTACAGTACATGTTGGTTGTTTTGCTCTAGGACACCCCCAGGCCTCAGGTACCAGTCAAAAATCTTTATGGAAGTCCAGGATATGGAGACTGTTTAGTGAAAAAAATAAGGTGTTATTGAGGGCACATTGAGCCTACCAGACGAGCTAAATAACTTCTATGCTCGCTTCGAGGCAAGTAACACTGAAACATGCTTGAGAGCATCAGCTGTTCTGGACGACTGTGATCACGCTCTCCACAGCCGATGTGAGTAAGACCTTTAAACAGGTCAACATTCACAAGGCCACAGGGCCAGACGGATTACCAGGACTTGTACTCCGAGCATGCGCTGACCAACTGGCATGTGTCTTCACTGACATTTTCAACCTGTCCCTGTCTGAGTCTGTAATACCAACATGTTTCAAGCAGACCACCATAGTCCCTGCGCCCAAGAACACTAAGGTAACCTGCCTAAATGATTACCCGTAGCACTCACTTCTGTAGCCATGAAATGCATTGAAAGACTGATCAACACCATTATCCCAGAAACCCTAGATCCTCTCCAATTTGCATACCGCACCAACAGATCCACAGATGATGCAATCTCTATTGCACTCCACACTGCCCTTTCACACGTGGACAAAGGAACTCCTTTGTGAGAATGCTATTCATTGACTACAGCTCAGCGTTCAACACCATAGTGCCCTCAAAGCTCATCACTAAGATAAGGACCCTGGGACTGAACACCTCCCTCTGCAACTGGATCCTGGACTTCCTGACGGGCCGCCCCCTGGTGGTTAGGGTAGGTAACAACCCATCCGCCACGCTGATCCTAAACACGGGGGCCCCTCAGGGGTGCATGCTCAGTCCCCTCCTGTACACCCTGTTCACTCATGACTGCATGGCCAGGCACAACTCCAACATCATCATTACGTTTGCTGATGACACAACAGTGGTAGGCCTGATCACCTACAACAATGAGACAGCCTGTAGGAAGGTCAGAGACCTGACCGTGTGATGCAAGGACAACAACTTCTCCCTAAACGTGATCAAGACAAAGGAGATAATTGTGGACTACAGGAAAATGAGGACTAAGCATGCCCCCATTCTCATTGATGGGGCTGTAGTGGAGCAGGTTGAGAGCTTCAAGTTCCTTGGTGTCCACATCACCAACAAAATAACATGGTCCAAGCACACCAAGACAGTCGTGAAGAGGGCACAACAGAACCTATTCCCCGTCAGGAGACTGAAAAGATTTGACATGGGTCCTCAGATCCTCAAAAAGTTTTACAGCTGCACCATCGAGAGCATCCTGATGGGTTGCATCACTGCCTGGTATAGCAACTAATTGGCTTCCGACCGCAAGGCACTACAGAGGGTAGTGAGTACGGCCCAGTACATTACCGCAGCCAAGCTTCCTGCCATCCAGGTCCTCTATACCAGGAGGTGTCAGAGGAAGGCCCTAAAAATTGTCAAAGACTCCAGGCACTCTAGTCATAGACTGTTCTCTCTGCTACCGCACGGCCAGCGGTAAGTCTAGGTCCAAGAGGCTTCTAAACAGCTTCTACCCCCAAGCCATAAGACTCCTGAACAGCTAATTATATGGCCACCGAGACTATTTGCATTGCCCCCCCTTTCTTCTATGCTGCTGCTACTCCCTGTTATCATCTATGCATAGTCACTTTAATACATGTACATATTCCATACATTGACTCTGTACCTGTACTCCCTGTATATCGCCCCGCTATTGTTATTTACTGCTGCTCTTTAATTATTTGTGATTCTTATCTCTTACTTTTTGGGGGTATTTTCTTAAAACTTCTTTGTTGGTTAAGGGCTTGTAAGTAAGCATTTCACTGTAAGGTCTACACTACACCTGTTGCATTCGGCGCATGTGACAAATACAATTTGATTTGAGTCTAAATACATGTAAAAACATACAGATATATTCTGATCTTTTTTATATCTCTCAGATATAGGATAGACACTTAAGAACACACTTCCCTTAGATTTTTTTTGGGGGGGGGGCTATCTGTTCTTCCATGTAGTGAATATGTTATCCAATGAGTTTGTGTGGGCTAATAGCAGTAAGAAAGGTTTGTGGTCAAACGCACAAAAACATAGGTGCTGGGCTATTAAAGAATACTAGTATAGAAGAAGTAGGCCGCACACTGTTAAAGCTTCCAAATCACCCAATTATTGACATTTCGATCCGAAACGGATCTTCGTCAGGTCAAACTGAGCGCTCACATCCGAAAATATACAGAGTTCACCTCACATGACCATTGCGGATGTGACGCATGGTTGGTGCTTAAACAATTTGTGTATCTCCAATAATTGAATAACAATTAGATGGGTACATGTAGTAGTTCCAGAAAATAATATATATTTACAAAATGACCAAGTGGGTTATTTTTCGCCGTCGCCATTGAGCCCCTTTCAGGAGGTTTACGGGCATCCTCCTCTTTCCAAGGTGAAACACGGGAAGGGGTTGAACATAGGTTATCATTATATGCAAATCATTTGTTACTCTATGTAAATAACCCTGTAACCTGTTTACATTCTATCCTTTCTATTCGGGAGAACTTTGGCTCCTTCTCCGGTTACAAGCTTAATCTCCAGAAAGTGAGTGCTTCCCAATCAATCCGGCAGCGCTACAGCTCCAGCAGACAGACTTGCCCTTTCAGTTTAGCCGCTTTGGTTTAATATACCTTGGAGTGAACGTAACTCGTTCATGACATGCTCTTTTTCTGCAAACTTTGCTCCCCTTCTTGCGCAAATGAAAACTGATTTTCAGAGATGGGGTAGCTTACCACTATCATGTATAGGAAGGATTAATGCTGTAAAAAATGAACAGTTTACCCAAATTCCTCTATTTCAATCTACCCATTGTTTTTACCAAAGTGTTTTTTAAGTCAATCAGGCTGTTAACACATTTATCTGGGGAGGAAAGGTACCCAGAGTCAGTAGATCTTTACCTCAGAGATGCAAGTTTGGTGGAAAGCTGGCACTAAGCAACTTTTTATGCTATTACTGGGCAGCCAACTTTCAGAAATTGCCATTCTGGTTACATGCTCCAGATACCCCATGGTGCCACCTAGAGGCACATTCTTGTATTTCGTCTTCTCTTCCTGCTTTACTCTGCTCTTCTCTCCCAACATCTCCCTCTCGCTATACTTACAAACCTGTAGTGCTTTCCACACTTTGGTACCAGTTTCGAAACGTTAAATTCTCTGCTGCATTTACTGTGGGTCCTATTGATAAGAATCACTTATTCCTCGCTTATCTAATAGATAATGCTTTCTCTTTACTGGACAAGGAACGGTATTAAGTCCTTCCAAGACTGATATGTAAATATATGTTTTTCTAGTTTTCCCAACCTGGCCTCTACATACTCTGCCTCCATCTCACTTTTTCCGTTACCTTCAAATTAGGCATTGTGTCTCCTCCCAATTTTCTGGCTTCCCTGCTCCACCCCTTGCCAACCCTGGGATGGCATATTGACTCTATTACCTCGACAGAATGCAGTCATTTCTCAGATCTCTGTGTATTTTGTCATTGGACAAACACTCCACTAACAAAATTCAATCTGCTTGGTAACGGGAAATGGGTGTTGAATTTACACCGGAATGGTGGGATGAGGCGATTGATAGAGTACGCTCCACTACATCTTGTGCTCGTCTTGGTCTCATACAATTTAAGGTTTTACATTGGGTGCATTTTTTATAGGGTGCATGTAAATGATGAGAGTGATAGATGTCATGTCTGTCACATGTTCATTCAATGCTCTAAACTACAAAATTACTGGGATTCTATTTTTAAAACTTTATCTGAGGTGCTTGAAATGAACCTGCAGCCCTGTCCCTGATAGCTGTTTTTGGTATTCCAGAAGACTTCTTCTCCTTGGACCCCAAACATGCCGATATGGTTGCTTTTACATCCTTATTAGCGCGACGTAGAATTCTTCTCCAGTGGAAGTCTGCTCCGCCCCCCTCCACTTCTCAATGGCTCAATGATGTAATGTGCTTCCTAAAGCTTGAGAAAATGAAGTATTCTCTTAGGGGTTCCAATGATACATTTGTTAGAACATGGCAACCATTTATATCATACTTTAATAGCTTGCAGAGGCTCCCCTCTGATGAGATGCTTTAAGGTTTCCCAGTAGGCATTGTCAGTAGTCATTACTTAACAGGTACAAATCAAAGTGACATATTCATGTAAGAAATGGTCTCATATCAAACTCTTAGTTCAGACTTCTAGGAAACATGGTAAACAAATGGTGAATCCAATACAATTATCTTCTCAATAAGAGATTATCAGTATCTCCCTCCTCCTAGGAGTCTTAACATGTTCGATGTCAATGTATCTCAAAGAGCTAATGTTGTGACGAGCCTCCATGAATTGCGCAGCTACAGGGTTTCTCTGGTCAAGGGTCCTGTTATTACTCCTGTGATCTGCTATCCTTGTTTTCAGAGCTCATTTTGTTTTTCCTAGATAGCATACACAACAAATAAGCTTGATCAGGTATATCACATTTTTTGTGGAACATAATTATGCCCTTAATCTTAATGGCCTTGCCCATAATAGGGCGATTGGACATTGTGCATTTGTTCGTAAAGTTACAATGGGTACATCCGCCACATACATAGTTACCGTCCGGCACACTGTCTAGAAAGGTACTACGTGGCACTGGTGAAAGATCAGACCGCACCACCATTTGACTGATGTTGGGGGCGCGTCTGAAGACTACCCACTGGAGTTCTTTAAACGTCTTTTCCAGTTGTGGATCAGTGTTCAAGATGTGCCAGTGTTTTTTAATGATCTGGTCGAACTGTTTACCAAGGAAGCATTGAACGCGTTGGTCAGGAGGGCGGGGAGGTTTGGGCGTGAGGCTGTCATCCTGGGTCATATTTTTATAAAGTTCCCTTGCGTCATGCAGCCATTCCTCTGGGTAACCCCGCTGTCTGAAACGCTCATCCAGATAGTCGGCATGTTTGTCATAGTCACTCTGTGTACTACAAATCCTGCGTATGCGACTGTATTGGCTAATGGAGAGGCTCTTTTTTAGGGGTGTAGGGTGGAAGCTGTCTCCGCGTAACAGGGAATTTCTGGCCGTCGGTTTCCTGATAGATCCGTGCTAAAACCACTCCCCTCCCTCTTAATCAAAATGTCAAGATTCATGCGCATCAAATGTGAGGGTGAATTTCAAATGTTCACTGCTTGTATTGATGCCAAATAAAACATTACACCAAATAATTTATTTATCAAATTTTTTGATACTTCAAGGGGTCTTAAAATTCAAAATCAAATAGCAAAATTATCCGTCTTAAAACAATTCCATATAGCTTAGTAGAACCCCCCCTTCCCCCGGCTTAAACAGGGCTTAGACTGTTTAGTGCCAAAAATAAGGGGTTAAATACATGTAAAGAAAATATAAATAAATTGTGTCCTGATCTTTCTTATATACAAAAAATTATTGGATGGAACATTGAATTTGGCATTACTGCTATTAGCCAATAGAAAATCACTGAATAACAGATACACTAGTGTCTGTCCTATATCTGAGATATATATATTTTTAAATTTTATACTTGAAGGGCTCTTAAAATTCAAAATCAAGTTGAAAAATGATCCTTCGTATGATCTTAAAACAATTCCCTCCCCGGCTTAGACAGGGCTTAGACTCTTATTGTTTAACTCATCAACAAATTGATTCACGTGTCTGCCCATTGGGGGATGCCATTGGCTTCTTCATTAATGGATGTCGTGTCCATTAGTTCCTTATTAACACTGAATAACATGTGGCCAGCTCAAAGGGTCAAACACACCCCCCATTAAACTGTCAAAAGTCCAGTTAGTCAATTAAATGCATTTAGCTTCTTAAAGCTTAGGATCATTCCAGGCTCGATTATTATCAGATTAGTGCTAATTGCTTCGTAGAGTTGTTAACACCCTTTTACACCATACCCATCAGGATCCAGTGCAACTGATAGCTGTATTTCAGATAGGGATGTTAAGTCTGCCAGTATTGACCAATACATCACAAGACATAGTCAATTTGAGAAGTCAAAAATGGTTCAATCATAGCTGTTTGAAGACAGATGGCATTGCAGAACAATGAGACTTACTATCACTCTATTGTTGTTGTTTTCAGAGTCAGTCAGTGTGCTCTGCTCCCAGCCTTCTGTGGGGTAAGCTGCACGGTGCAGAAGGAGAGGGCCCATCGGCTCAGTGCCGTATGGCAGATTAATATTTGATGGCCCATAATGGAGCCTTTGCCCGCCCGCTGTGGCGCTCAGTTTCCCAGCCTGGAGCAACAAGAGGTGGCTGAGCCGCGCGGCTGGGATCCCTTTCGGTGGTCCCATGGTGAATCTGGCCATAGTTTTGGCCTTGCCAACAAAAACAACAGCTGCTGTCATTTCATCATGCCATTTGGGGCTGCCCACAAGATTACCAGGCAACTGGTGGGGGTCCCTGGGTTCCAATGGAGAACTTGGTGTACCAGGAGCTACCGCACCCCTCCTACCACACCCCCACATATTGCTCTACCGCTGTCACAGTCACCTGTCCATTAACCCTTTGGAGGATGGAGAAACTTCACTGTAGGCATGGGGCCTCCACATACACTGGGCCATTTTGGGGAGTGATCTGGCAGAGCAGAAGATCAGCAGCCATCTGTGCAGGGGAAACTCTTTGAGGACAGACACTGGTCATGTGTCATTGGCATATTGCATGCATACTCGGAGTGTACAAACATTAGGAACACCTGCTCTTTCCATGACAGACCAACAAGGTGAATCCAGTTGAAAGCTATGATCCCTTATTGATGTTTCTTGTTACATCCACTTCAAACAGTGCATATGAAGGGGAGGAGACAGGTTATAGAAGGATTTGTAAGCCTTGAGACATGGATTGTGTATGTATGCCAATCAGAGGGTGAATAGGCAAGACAAAAGATTCAAGTGCCTTTGAACGGGGTATGGTAGTAGGTGCCAGGCGTACCAGTTTGAGTGTGTCAACACTGCTGGGTTTTTCACACTTAACAGTTTCCAGTATGCATCAAGAATGGTCCACCACCCAAAGGACATCCAGCCAACTTGACACAACTGTGGGAAGCATCGGAGTCAACATATGCCAGCATCCCTGTGGAACGCTTTCGGCATCTTGTAGAGTCCATGCCCTGATGAATTGAGGCTGTTCTGAGGGCAACATGGGGAGCAACTCAATATCAGTACAGTGTTCTTAATCAAAATCAAATCAAATATAATGTGTCACATGCGCCGAATACAACAGGTGTAGTAGACCTTGCAGTGAAATTAAACAACAATGCAGTTTTAAGAAAATACATTTAAAAAAGTAAGAGATAAGAATAACAAATAATATAGAGCAGCAGTAAACAAAAATAGCGGGGCTATATACAGGGGGTACCGGTACAGAGTCAATGTGTCAATGTTGGGGGGCGCACCGGTGTCGAGGTAATTGAGGTAATTATGTACATGTACGTACAGTTATTAAAGTGGCTATGCATAGATAATAACAGAGAGTAGCAGCTGCGTAGGGGGGCAATGCAAATAGTCTGGGTAGCCATTTCATTAGCTGTTCAGGAGTCTTATGGCTTGGGAGTAGAAGCTGTTTAGAAGCCTCTTGGACCTAGACTTGGCATTCCAGTATCACTCTCTGTGCGGTAGTAGAGAGAACAATGTTTTGTACACTCAGTGTATACCGCATGTTTGTACAGTGGGGCAAAAAAGTATTTAGACATCCACCAATTGTGCAAGTTCTCCCACTTAAAAAGATGAGAGAGGCCTGTAATTTTCATCATAGATACACTTCAACTATGACAGAGAAAATGAAAAAATCCAGAAAATCACATTGTAGGATTTTTAATGAATTTTTTTGCAAATTATGGTGGAAAATAAGTATTTGGTCAATAACAAAAGTTTATCTCAATACTTTGTTAGATACCCTTTGTTGGCAATGACAGAGGTCAAATGTTGTCTGTAAGTCTTCACAAGGTTTTCACACACTGTGTCACGCCCTGGTCAAAGTATTTTGTGTTTATCTTTATGTATTTGGTCAGGCCAGGGTGTGGCATGGGGTTTTTGTAATTGTGGTGTGTTTGTCTTGGGGTTTTGGTGGTATTGGGATTGTAGCTTAGTGGGTTATCTAGCAAAGTCTATGGCTGTCTGGAGTGGTTCTCAATCAGAGGCAGGTGCTTATCGTTGTCTCTGATTGGGAACCATATTTAGGCAGCCATATTCTTTGTTTGTCGTGGGTGATTGTCCTTAGTGTCCTATGTGTACTCTCGGTTAGTTTGCACTAGATAGGCTGTTTCGGTTTCGATTACGTTTATTGTTTTGTGTAGTGTTCGTGTTTCTTTGTTTGATTAAACATGAATCTCAATTGACACGCTGCAGTTTGGTCCGACTCTCCTTCATCACCACTAGAAAACCGTTACAGAATCACCCACCACCAACGGACCAAGCAGCGTGTCAACAGGCAGGAGCAGCAGGAGAGGCAACAGGTGCAGCAGGAGAGGAGGCAACAGGAGCAGCCCAAAGAGGAGTACAGTATGGACTATACTTCTTGGGAGGAGATAGACAGGTGGGCGGTCGACCCAGGGAGAGTGCCGGAGCCCGCCTGGGATACGATGGAGCAGTGCGCGGAAGGTTATCGGAGAATGAGGTTGGCGAAGCAAGCACGGCGGCGCGGACGGAAGCCCGAGAGTCAGCCCCAAAAATTTCTTGGGGGGGGGCTCACAGGGAGTATGGCTATGCCAGGTAGGAGACCTGTGCAAACTTCCTGTGGTTACTCGGGGGCTAGAGAGACCGGGCAGGCACCGTGTTATGCAGTGGTGCGCACGGTGTCCCCAGTGCGGGTGCATAGCCCGGTGCGGTATATTCCAGCTCCTCGTATCGGCCGGGCTAGAGTGGGCATCGAGCCAGGTAAGGTTGGGCAGGCTCGGTGCTCAAGAGCTCCAGTGCGCCTGCACGGTCCGGTCTATCCAGTACCACCTCCACACCCCAGCCCTCCGGTAGCAGCTCCCCGCACCAGGCTTCCTGTGCGTGTCCTCGGTCCAGTACCACCAGTACCAGCACCACGCATCAGGCCTACAGTGCGCCTCGCCTCTTCAGCGCTGTCGGAGCCTTTCTCCTCTCCTGCGCTGCCGGAGTCTCCTGCCTATCTAGCGCTGTTAGAGCTTTCCTCATCTCCAGCGCTGCCGGAGTCTCCCGCCTGTTCAGCGCAGCCAGAGCCTTCCTCCGACACAGCGCTGCAGGAGTCTCCCGCCTGTTCAGCGCAGCCAGAGCCTTCCTCCTCTACAGCGCTGCCGGAGTCTCCTGCCTGTTCAGCGCAGCCAGAGCTGCCAGTCTGCATGAAGCAGCCAGAGCTGTCAGTCTGCATGAAGCAGCCAGTCTACATGGAGCAGCCAGAGCTGTCAGTCTGCAAGGAGCAGCCAGTCTGCAAGGAGCTGTCAGTCTGCACGGAGCTGTCAGTCTGCACGGAGCTGTCAGTCTGCAAGGAGCTGTCAGTCTGCAAGGAGCTGTCAGTCTGTAAGGAGCTGCCAGTCTGCAAGTAGCTGCCAGTCAGCACGGAGCCGCCAGAGCCGTCAGTCTGCCCAGCATCGCCAGTCTGCCCAGCGCCGTCAGTCTGCCCAGCGCCGCCAGTCGGCCCAGCACCGCCAGTCTGCCCAGCACCGCCAGTCTGCCCAGCGTCGCCAGTCTGCCCAGCGTCGCCAGTCTGCCCAGCGTCGCCAGTCTGCCCAGCGTCGCCAGTCTGCCCAGCGTCGCCAGTCTGCCCAGCGTCGCCAGTCTGCCTAGCGTCGCCAGTCTGCCCAGCGCCGCCAGGCTGCCCAGCGCCGCCAGATCTGCCAGTCAACCAGACTCTTCCAGATCTGCCAGTCAACCAGACTCTTCCAGATCTGCCAGTCAACCAGACTCTTCCAGATCTGCCAGTCAGCCAGGATCTGCCAGTCAGCCAGGATCTGCTGAAACCACCAGCCAGCCAGGATCTGGTAGATCTATCTACCTGCCTGAGCTTCCTCTCACTCCCGAGCTTCCTCTCACTCCCGAGCTTCCTCTCACTCCCGAGCTTCCTCTCACTCCCGAGCTTCCTCTCACTCCCGAGCTTTCTCTCACTCCCGAGCTTTCTCTCACTCCCGAGCTTCCTCTCACTCCCGAGCTTCCTCTCACTCCCGAGCTTCCTCTCACTCCCGAGCTTCCTCTCACTCCCGAGCTTCCTCTCACTCCCGAGCTTCCTCTCACTCCCGA
The DNA here is from genome assembly GCF_018296145.1 of Oncorhynchus tshawytscha. Classification (NCBI taxonomy): domain Eukaryota; kingdom Metazoa; phylum Chordata; class Actinopteri; order Salmoniformes; family Salmonidae; genus Oncorhynchus; species Oncorhynchus tshawytscha. The sequence goes on along the minus strand of NC_056439.1, from coordinate 34,774,820 downwards.
GCTTTCTCTCACTCCCGAGCTTCCCCTCAGTCCCGAGCTGCCTCAGTCCCGAGCTGTCCTTCAGTCCCGATCTGCTCCTCAGTCCAGTGGGGTTCTGGGTGAGGACTACTAGGCCATGGTCGGCGGCAAGGGTGGACTATCCAGGGACGAAAGGAGAGGGGACTAAGACATTAACTGAGTGGGGTCCACGTCCCGCGCAGGAGCCGCCACCATGGACAGACGCCCACCCGGACCCTCCCTATTGTTTTGAGGTGCGTTCGGGAGTCCGCACCTTAGGGGGGGGTTCTGTCACGCCCTGGTCAAAGTATTTTGTGTTTATCTTTATGTATTTGGTCAGGCCAGGGTGTGGCATGGGGTTTTTGTAATTGTGGTGTGTTTGTCTTGGGGTTTTGGTGGTGGTATTGGGATTGTAGCTTAGTGGGTTATCTAACAAAGTCTATGGCTGTCTGGAGTGGTTCTCAATCAGAGGCAGGTGCTTATCGTTGTCTCTGATTGGGAACCATATTTAGGCAGCCATATTCTTTGAGTTTGTCGTGGGTGATTGTCCTTAGTGTCCTATGTGTACTCTCGGTTAGTTTGCACTAGATAGGCGGTTTCGATTACGTTTATTGTTTTGTGTAGTGTTCGTGTTTCTTTGTTTGATTAAACATGAATCTCAATCGACACGCTGCAGTTTGGTCCGGCTCTCCTTCATCACCACTAGAAAACCGTTACACACTGTTGCTGGTATTTTGGCATAGTGTGTTACTGATGGTAGGCTTTGTTACTTTGGTCCCAGCTCTCTGCAGGTCATTCACTAGGTCCCCCCGTGTGGTTCTGGGATTTTTGCTCCCACAGTTGATTTCTTCAAACCAAGCTGCTTACCTATTGTAGATTCAGTTTTCCCAGCCTGGTGCAGGTCTACAATTTTGTTTCTGGTGTCCTTTGACAGCTCTTTGGTCTTGGCCACAGTGGAGTTTGGAGTGTGACTGTTTGAGGTTGTGGACAGGTGTCTTTATACTGATAATTTGCAAATAAATGTATAAAAAAATCCTACAATGTGATTTTCTGGATTTCTTTTCTCATTTTGTCTGTCATAGTTGAAGTGTACCTATGATGAAAATTACAGGCCACTCATCTTTTTAATTGGGAGAACATGCACAATTGGTGGCTGACTAAATACTTTTTTACCCCACTGTATGTCTAAAATGATGTCACTCAAATGTACACAGCCAATAAACATGGTCTGATCTAATTATTTTAAGGAGATAGAGATCTTGACTAAACACAGATATTACACTCTTTGCCATTCCAATTAGGAAAGTGACAGTGAGCCAGTCCAGCATACCTCAGTGATGACCTCACCACCTACAGTACAGTAGTAGTAGTACACAGCACTAAATCTATACATCTCTAATACATTTCCCCCATCAGTGCTGTTTGGTGTAAGTAGTAATACATCTAATGCATGTTACTTGTCTGAGGGACTTGAGAGCCATTTCAATGATTGAGGGAGGGGTGTAAGGGAGAGGTGGAGCAGTTTGGGCATGTGTAGGAATGTGGGACATCAGAGGGAGAAGATGGGTGCGATCTGAAGGGAGAGAGTGCATTGCTGACCCCTCTGTCCCCCCACGCCTTTGGCTAACTCTGTGGATCAGAAATAGCCATGCCTGTGTGAGGTGAGGGGCAGCTGGGTGTGTGTGTGTCTAATACTGTACAGGCCCTAGCATGCCTCACCAGGACAGGAGAACCCCAGAAGAAGACATGTGCCTTAAAAACACACACACTCAAGCAGGCATGCCTGCACATCTCTCTCTCTCTCTTTCTCTCGCTTTCACTCTCCCTCTCTATCGCGCTCTCGCTCTCTCACTCACACACACTCACATACATGAGCGGGTGCATGGACACGCACACACATTCACACACATACACACAAACTCTCTCTCAAACACACACACGCTCACATTTTTTACACACAAACAAGACCTGACAAACCATATTGATTTGAAGAATCAATGTCAATCCCATCAATTGGGTAAAAAGAAATCCCATTATCTAATAGATATGTAAAATGAAGTTGCTTAAGTTATTTGAATTAAACAGCAGCAGTGTTGACTCTGTTTGAATCAGCTTTCTACTGTTTTATCAATGTTAAGAGGATTATTCACCTATTATGAAGGAATGTAATTTACATGATGGAGTGAGACTCTCAGGAGCTAATGATTTCTCCCCTGCCTGGCTCTGGCATTACCCTGATGTGTGTCTCCACTATCCTAGTGTGTGTGTCTCAGTAATGATTGATGTGGCTATGTGGTGAGCTCACTGAGTGCTTTACTGCCCACTGTAAAACCTGATCAGCGCCTCAGTGAAATATTCTGCATGGCAGTTATAAATAATGGTGCTGTAAACTGGAGCCTCCTCTCTTGTTACTCCTTCTACATGACCATAGAACCAATCCTCATTCACCGTATGGTCGCTTCATGCCTGGAGGGGTCAACAAATAAAAGAGATGAAAGAACATGACCCCTGGAGCATTTACAGTGCTTTCAGAAAGTCTTCATACCGTTTCACTTATTCCACATTTTGTGTTACAGCCTGAGTTCAAAATGGATTAAATGTTTTAAAAAATCCTCACCCATATACACACCATACCCAATAAAGACAATGTGAAGACATGTTTTTAGAAATCTTTGCAAATTTATCGAAAATTAAATACAGAAATATCTCATTTACATACGTATTCACACCCCTGAGTCAATTGTAGGAGCACCTTTGGCAGCGATTATAGCTGTGAGTCGTTCTGGGTAAGTCTCTAAGAGCTTTCCACACCTGGATTGTGCAACATTTGCCCATTATTCTACCAATAGGTGCCCTGCTTTGCAAGGCATTGGAAAACCTCCCTGGTCTTTATGGTTGAATCTGCTTTTGAGTCCATGCAACTTATTATGAGATCTGTTCTGTTAAACACATTAGGCTTGCCATAACAAAGGAGTTGAATAGCTTTTCATTTTTTATGAATTTGTAAAAATGTCTGAAGACATAATTCCACTTCGACATTATGGGATATTTTGTGTAGGCCAGTGACAAAACACCTACATTTAATACATTTTTAATTTAGGCTGTAACACAACAAAATATGGAACAAGTCAAGGGGTGTGAATACTTTCTGACTGCACTGTAATGGCAAAACAAAACTGGCGGTCGTATTTCTTGCATACATTTTTCATGAGTTCTCTTTTAGCAGGTCACAGGATGGCACCCTACACTGGTCAGTGCTGCCTCTCCTAGACCTCTTCCTCCAAACAAACAATAAACACACAACTCGAGCATAACAACGAAGTCCTGTGGAAAGTTTATAGAGATATATGCTACCGTGAACAGCCTCCAGTGTAAAGTTACAGTACACAACAAGGCACTCTGACAGGTGGAAAGAGACAGAGATTTCTTGCCTGTACATGAGATGAGATCCCTCAAGACATTGTTTTGAGTGCATGGTGATGCAATGCCAGCTACAGTATAGAAAATAGAAAATATATACATGAAGCAACACAAACATAACCACAGACTCATGCATACAAACACACAATGTATTGTAATATTTACAAAAATGTATAACTGACTTAATTTAGCTGGATCCCAGGAAGAGTAAGGGAGCAGCTAATGGGGATCCATAATAAATATAAATACAAATAGATAGGCTCTATTAAATCCTTTAGGTTTGTTGATAACCAGGAACTGAAATAACTGTTACCTTAATCTGGACATGGGCCTTAGAGTCACATGGAGTTGATCTAATGAGAATGTATGATATTAGCTGCATCCCCAACATTTCAGAATCCTCCAGATCCACATGTTTAAATATTTTCTCTCACCAGACACCAGACTGTTTCACCATGCTATGACATCACCAGACGGCAGCCATCCCTGGGGTGGTGTCTCGCCATGACATCACCCGTCTGTAACCAGGCTGGGGGGTGTCTCTATCGCCTCTGGTAAAGCAACACAGGGACCGGTGGCTGGTGGACAAAGAGGTGGACTGGGCTAAGTGGGTCAGGGGGAAAGGGAGTGGAGCGTCGGGGGAGAGTGGTGACACTGGAGCATTGTGAGGATAGAGCAGAGAGCCGCAGGGGGGCATGGGGTCACTGGTCAGTTAATCCCGCTCTCGGGTGCAGGCCATTGGGGCCACACAGAGGTGTGAAGAGCCTGGACAGGGCCAGGATTACAGAGAGCTGACCAGCATTACAATAGAGGTGTAAAGTATAGGAGAGGAGTCACAGATAAGTGAGAGAAACAGTGGAACAAAGTAGAGGAATGTGGAAGTGGAGGCGATGACGGGTCACTATGGGAAAGACCTGCTGAGAGAGGCATGCTGGGAACATGTTCAAATAAATTAGATAATTAAGGAGAGGTTAAAGAGGAGGTAGTTTATGAATGGGTCTTTAACTTACAAAATGTCTCATGCCCCCAGTGTTTCATCATTATGCTAAATATTTAATATTGCTGAAGAGGGATTTTGGTGTCATAAGAAAATCGGAAATACTGGTGAATCATACACTTTTTAAAGCATAGGTAGCTCAGCTTGAGATGATGTTTTCATCCCAAAATTGACATATTGCCACATCATCATGGTTACAAAATAATTCCATTCAAACAATTGTCCATATTCAGCAGCACCCCTTTTAATTTTTTGTATTTTTATTGAACCTTTATTTAACCAGGTAAGCCAGTTGAGAATAAGTTCTAATTTTTTAACTGCGACCTGGCCAAGATAAAGCAAAGCAGTGCTGTCACGGCCAAGGTGGAAGGAGACCAAGGTGCAGCGTGATGAGCGTACATTTTCCTTTTATTTTAATGTCGCCAACAAAACAAGAAACAAAGAAACGACAGTGAAGCTTAACAGAGCTATAGTGCCACTAACAAAAGTTAACTACCCACAATCACAGATGGGAAAAAGGGCTGCCTAAGTATGATTCCCAATCAGAGACAACGATAGACAGATGTCCCTGATTGAGAACCATACCCGGCCAAAACATAGAAATAAACTGAGACTTACTCCCCCTCCTCCCTAAAGATAGGGAGACTGGGAAGTACTCTCAGTGGCCCCAGCCAAGGTCGGCACTGAATCTTGCTCAGACAGTATGTCTGTTATTCAAATAAGGTTTATAGACATATTGTACAGACTATGGTCATACATAATTCGAATCAATTTCATATTCATACGATTATACGGCTTCAGGGTTCAGAGTGGATTATTCTAGTCATTCATATAAATTCCATCAACAAAAACATAGAAAACAACACATAGAATGCCCACCCCACATCACACCCTGACCTAACCAAATAGAGAAATAAAATGTATCTCTCAGGCCAGCGCGTGACAGTACACCCCTCCACAAAAAGGTGCGGACTCCGGCCGCAAAATCTGAACCTATAGGGGAGGGTATGGGTGGGCATCTATCTGCGGTGGCGGCTCTGGTGCGGGACGTAGTCCCCGCTCCACCTCTGGCTCACCCCACTTTGGTGGCGCCTCTGGTGCGGGGACCCTCGTCGCCGACCCCGGACTAGGGACCTTCTCTGCAGGCCTTGGACTGGGGACCTTCGTTGCGGGCCCCGGACTGGGGACCCTCGTTGCTGGGCCCGGACTGGGGACTCTCGTTGCGGGCCCCGGACTGGGGACCCTCGTTGCAGGCACCGGACTGGGAACCCTCATTACTGGCCCCGGACTGGGGAACCTTGCTGCGGGCCCCGGACTGGGGACCCTTGTTGCAGGCCCCGGACTGGGGACCCTCGTTGCTGGGCCTGGACTGGGGACCCTCGCTGCAGACTTCGGAGTGAGGACCCTCGTTGCGGCCCCCGGACTGGGGACCCTTGTTGCAGGCACCGGACTGGGAACCCTCGTTACTGGCCCCGGACGGGTCACTATGGGAAAGACCTGCTGAGAGAGGCATGCTGGGAACATGTTAAAACAAATGAGATAATTAAGGAGAGGTTAAAGAGGAGGTAGTTTATGAATGAATCTTTAACTTACAAAATGTCTCATGCCCCCAGTGTTTCATCATTATGCTAAATATTTAATATTGCTGAAGAGGGATTTTGGTGTCATAAGAAAATCGGAAATACTGGTGAATCATACACTTTTTGAAGCATGTGTCAATCTGTCAATCTGTGCCACCTCCATGGAAAGTCGGGACCAGGCCACCCACGTCCATATCCTGGAGGAGTCCCGGGACCTACAGGTGGCCTTTTCGAAGACTTGTGCCATGTGCTTGTCCCCTCATCACCCATGGGACAGCACTATCAATCTACTGCCTGGTTTTACCCTCTCTCGCATGCAGAGACCGAAGCCATGGAGGCCTACGTCCAGGAGGCGCTGGCCCAAGGACTCATCCGGCCGTCCACCTCTCTGCCTCCAGCTTCTTTTTTGTGAAGAAGAAGGAGGGAGGTCTCCACCCCTGTATCGATTACCGGATACTGAATAAGGCTACTGTTAAATTCAGTTATCCCCTGCCTCTCATACCCACAGTGATCGAACAGGTGCTAAGTACTTTATTAAAATGGATTCACGCAGTACCTACAACGTGGTGCGCATCAGATAGGGGGATGAATGGTCGAAAAGGGGGACGAAAGATCGCCTTCAGCACCGGGCACTATGAATACAGGGTAAAGCCGTACAGCCTGACAAATGCACCCTCTGTGTTTCAATCATTCATTAATGAGGTGTTTAGAGATGTTGGGTCGCTGTGTAGTGATGTACGTAGACAACATCTTGATGTACTCCACTACACGCGAGCAGCATGTCTCTCATGTCAGGTCCAACTTGGAGAGGCTGATAGGGCATAACCTGTACGCGAAGGTGTAGAAGTGCCTTTTCTTTCAGCAGGTGGTCTCCTTCCTGGGCTATTGGATATCCACCGCGGGAGGGGAGATGGAAAAGCAGAGGGTCAGTGCAGGTCAGTCGTGGCCTGTTCCATTCAACATCAAGGCGGTGCAGTACTTCCTTGGTTTTTCCAACTATTTCAGGCGCTTCATTAGGGGTTTCAGCACAGTGGTGGCCCCTCTCACCTCCCTCTCTCACCTCCCTCCTGGATCGTTCTCTCATTCGGGACTTCCACAGGCGTCATCCTGACCGACCCACACCGCGTCTCCGGGGTCATCCCCAAGGACGGCGGCACCGCTGCAAGAGCAGCGCCTCATAGGGGGTGGTACTGTCACACTAGCGTTCCCTTTGGCTCCCTCTCCTGTTCAGCTCAGGCGTTCGTCGTCGCCGGCCTTCTAGCTGCTGCCGATGCTACTGCTGGCAAACGCCCTTCACTCATCAACCCCGGACGTGTCACATCATCATTACACACACCTGGTTCCAATTCACATTCTATCACTGTATATATGCTCCCTCTGCCATTTGTCTTTGTTGGTCGTTGTAAATGTTCCTTGTTTTCCTGAGAGGAATCTCCTACTCTTTCCTGAGTACTTTATATTTTGTACTTTGGGTTCGCCCTGTTCCTTTTTGTTCATGGAGATATATTTTGAGCACAACAGCGTTTGGGTTTCATCCCGCTTTGTTCTATGGTGCTTAAATAATTTCAGTAGTTCTAAACCTGTGACTGCCTCCTGCTTACTCCTCTCCACACCAGTGACAACCCGGGCTATTTGCATTGTCCCCACCCCAACCCCCATTTTTACTCTGCTGCTACTGTCTGTTTATTAGCCATGCATAGTCACTTTACCTCTACCTACATGTACATATTACCTCAATTACCTTGACTAACCGGTGCCCCCGCTATTGTTGGTTAAGGGCTTGTAATTAAGCATTTCACTGTAAGGTTGTATTCGGCGCATGTGACAAATAACATTTTATTTGATTATTTGTCTATTGCATATCCCCGGGGTGAGTCAGTGGTGTAAATGAAGAGAGGTGCTGAATAATGATCTCACTGCTGCTAACACCCATAGTTCCTCTTACATTATGAACTGAGGATTTCATCATGCATCTGTCTCACAGGAGTTACACTATGAGTGGTATCGAGGAAATATTTGTGGGCTCTTAAATTTCAATAGATATGGTAGGACTTGTAGCTTACTGTCACGCCCTGGTCAAAGTATTTTGTGTTCATCTTTATGTATTTGGTCAGGCCAGGGTGTGGCATGGGGTTTTTGTAATTGTGGTGTGTTTGTCTTGGGGTTTTGGTGGTGGTATTGGGATTGTAGCTTAGTGGGTTGTCTAGCAAAGTCTATGGCTGTCTGGAGTGGTTCTCAATCAGAGGCAGATGCTTATCGTTGTCTCTGATTGGGAACCATATTTAGGCAGCCATATTCTTTGAGTTTGTCGTGGGTGATTGTCCTTAGTGTCCTATGTGTACTCTCTGTTAGTTTGCACCAGTTAGGCTGTTTCGGTTTTGTTTATTGTTTTTTGTAAGTTCGTGTTTCTTTGTTTGTATTAAACATGGATCGCAATCGACACGCTGCAGTTTGGTCCGACTCTCCTTCATCACCACTAGAAAACCGTTACAGAATCACCCACCAACCAAGGACCAAGCGGCGTGGTAAACAGAGGCAGCAGCAACAGCAGCAGCAGGAGAAGCGACAGGTGCAGCAGGAGCAACAGCAGCAGCAGCAAAGGCAGCAGCAGGAGCAAAGGCAGCAGCAGGAGAAGCAACAGAGGCAGCAGCAGCATTGGGAGAGGCTGCACTCTTTGGATAAATGGACTTGGGAGGAGATCCTTGACGGACAAGGACCCTGGGCAGAGCCATGGATGGAATTGGAGCTGTCGGCGAAGCAGAGTGCTGAGTCTGAGAGTGTGGAGGATGTATTGGACAGAGTAGAAAGAAAGGTGTGGGCTTGGCATAGCATGCACGGCATACCAGTGCCAGCACCACGCATCAGGCCTACAGTGCGTCCCACCTGTTCAGCGCTGCCGGAGCCTTTCTCCTCTACAGCGCTGCTGGAGTCTTCCGCCTGTTCAGCGCAGCCAGAGCCTTTCTCCTCTCCTGCGCGGCCGGAGTTTCCCGCCTGTTCAGCGCAGCCAGTCTACAAGGAGCTGCCAGTCTGTAAGGAGCTGCCAGTCTGTAAGGAGCTGCCAGTCTGTAAGGAGCTGCCGGTCTGTAAGGAGCTGCCGGTCTGTAAGGAGCTGCCGGTCTGCACGGAGCTGCCGGTCTGCACGGAGCTGCCGGTCTGCACGGAGCTGCCGGTCTGCACGGAGCTGCCGGTCTGCACGGAGCTGCCGGTCTGCACGGAGCTGCCGGTCTGCACGGAGCTGTCAGTCTGCACGGAGCTGTCAGTCTGCACGGAGCTGCCAGTCTGCACGGAGCTGCCAGTCTGCACGGAGCTGCCAGTCTGCACAGAGCTGCCAGTCTGCACAGAGCCGCCAGAGCTGCCAGTCTGTAAGAAGCCGCCAGAACTGTCAGCCTACATGGAGCAGCCAGAGCTGTCAGTCTGCATGAAGCAGCCAGAGATGTCAGTCTGCATAGAGCAGCCAGTCTGCATGGAGCAGCCAGTCTGCAAGGAGCTGTCAGTCTGCAAGGAGCTGTCAGTCTGCAAGGAGCTGTCAGTCTGCACGGAGCTGCCAGTCTGCACGGAGCTGCCAGTCTGCACGGAGCTGCCAGTCTGCACGGAGCTACCAGTCTGCACGGAGCTACCAGTCTGCAAGGAGCTGCCAGTCTGTAAGGAGCTGCCAGTCTGCACGGAGCCGCCAGAGCTGTCAGCCTACATGGAGCAGCCAGAGCTGTCAGTCTGCATGAAGCAGCCAGAGATGTCAGTCTGCATAGAGCAGCCAGTCTGCATGGAGCAGCCAGTCTGCAAGGAGCTGTCAGTCTGCAAGGAGTTGTCAGTCTGCAAGGAGTTGTCAGTCTGCAAGGAGTTGTCAGTCTGCAAGGAGTTGTCAGTCTGCAAGGAGCTGTCAGTCTGCAAGGAGCTGTCAGTCTGCAAGGAGCTGTCAGTCTGCACGGAGCTGTCAGTCTGCAAGGAGCTGTCAGTCTGCAAGGAGCTGCCAGGCTGCAAGGAGCAGCCAGTCAGCACGGAGCCGACAGAGCTGTCAGTCTGTAAGAAGCCGCCAGAGCTGTCAGCCTATATGGAGCAGCTAGTGCTGCCAGTCTGCCCAGCGCCGCCAGTGCCCCCCGTCTGCCCAGCGTCACCAGTCTGCCCAGCGTCGCCAGTCTGCCCAGCATCGCCAGTCTGCCCAGCGTCGCCAGTCTGCCCAGCGCCACCAGTCTGCCCAGCATCGCCAGTCTGCCCAGCATCGCCAGGCTGCCCAGCACTGCCAGTCTGCCTAGCGTCGCCAGTCTGCCCAGCGCCGCCAGGCTGCCCAGCGCCGCCAGATCTGCCAGTCAGCCAGACTCTTCCAGATCTGCCAGTCAGCCAGTCTCTTCCAGATCTGCCAGTCAGCCAGACTCTTCCAGATCTGCCAGTCAACCAGACCCTTCCAGATCTGCCAGTCAACCAGACCCTTCCAGATCTGCCAGTCAACCAGACTCTTCCAGATCTGCCAGTCAACCAGACTCTTCCAGATCTGCCAGTCAACCAGACTCTTCCAGATCTGCCAGTCAGCCAGACTCTTCCAGATCTGCCAGTCAGCCAGTCTCTTCCAGATCTGCCAGTCAGCCAGACTCTTCCAGATCTGCCAGTCAACCAGACTCTTCCAGATCTGCCAGTCAACCAGACCCTTCCAGATCTGCCAGTCAACCAGACTCTTCCAGATCTGCCAGTCAACCAGACTCTTCCAGATCTGCCAGTCAACCAGACTCTTCCAGATCTGCCAGTCAACCAGACTCTTCCAGATCTGCCAGTCAACCAGACTCTTCCAGATCTGCCAGTCAACCAGACTCTTCCAGATCTGCCAGTCAACCAGACTCTTCCAGATCTGCCAGTCAACCAGACTCTTCCAGATCTGCCAGTCAACCAGACTCTTCCAGATCCGCCAGTCAGCCGGGATCTGCCAGAACTGCCAGTCGGCCAGGATCCGCCAGTCAGCCAGGATCCGCCAGTCTGCCAGGATCAGTTAGATCCGCCATTCAGCCAGGATCCGCCAGTCTGCCAGGATCCGCCAGTCAGCCAGGATCCGCCAGTCAGCCAGGATCCGCCAGTCAGCCAGGATCCGCCAGTCCATGATCCGCCAGTCAGCCAGGATCCGCCAGTCTTTCAGGATCCGCCAGAAGTGCCAGTCAACCAGGATCCGCCAGTCAGCCAGGATCCGCCAGTCTCCGCCAGGACCCACCAGTCAGCCAGGATCCGCCAGAGGTGCCAGTCAGCCAGGATCTGCCGGAACCACCAGCCAGCCAGGATCTGGTAGATCCATCAACCTGCCTGAGCTTCCTCTCACTCCTGAGCTTCCTCTCACTCCTGAGCTTCCTCTCACTCCTGAGCTTCCTCTCACTCCTGAGCTTCCTCTCACTCCTGAGCTTCCTCTCACTCCTGAGCTTCCTCTCACTCCTGAGCTTTCTCTCACTCCCGAGCTTCCCCTCAGTCCCGAGCTGCCTCAGTCCCGAGCTGTCCTTCAGTCCCGATCTGCTCCTCAGTCCAGTGGGGTTCTGGGTGAGGACTACTAGGCCATGGTCGGCGGCGAGGGTGGACTATCCAGGGACGAAGGGAGAGGGGACTAAGACATTAAATGAGTGGGGTCCACGTCCCGCGCCCGAGCCGCCACCATGGACAGACGCCCACCCGGACCCTCCCTATTGTTTTGAGGTGCGTTCGGGAGTCCGCACCTTAGGGGGGTTCTGTCACGCCCTGGTCAAAGTATTTTGTGTTCATCTTTATGTATTTGGTCAGGCCAGGGTGTGGCATGGGGTTTTTGTAATTGTGGTGTGTTTGTCTTGGGGTTTTGGTGGTGGTATTGGGATTGTAGCTTAGTGGGTTGTCTAGCAAAGTCTATGGCTGTCTGGAGTGGTTCTCAATCAGAGGCAGATGCTTATCGTTGTCTCTGATTGGGAACCATATTTAGGCAGCCATATTCTTTGAGTTTGTCGTGGGTGATTGTCCTTAGTGTCCTATGTGTACTCTCTGTTAGTTTGCACCAGTTAGGCTGTTTCGGTTTTGTTTATTGTTTTTTGTAAGTTCGTGTTTCTTTGTTTGTATTAAACATGGATCGCAATCGACACGCTGCAGTTTGGTCCGACTCTCCTTCATCACCACTAGAAAACCGTTACACTTACATTGTAGTTCATTGTTGAATTATGTAAATGGATAATTACTTATGTGTTGTGTAATCTGTTAATGAGGATCACTGTCAGTGGGGAATGTCACCAGTTTGTGGTAGGCAACACTGGGAAATCATCCTCCAGGGTTGGGGAGCTGTCTGTCTGTTCTTTGTCTGAATGACTGCCAATGGGTTATTTTCTTTCTGACTGGTGCTTGCCTGGGCATCCCTGGCTGGCACAGTCTCAAGGGACAGGTGATGCTGGTAGTCCTACTGCATGCAGTATGCACCCTGTCCAGGATGGCAGCTCCGATCCTCTCAAGTGTTTGGACAGAGCCAGGCGTGATAGGTGTGAGAAGGCTATGTAACATGGGAGGTGACACATACAGTAGTTATTTGGTGCAGCTGTTTTGTGACATATGCATTGCAAACAGTGAGCGACATTGAAAGGCAGGCTTTTACATATTGAGGACAAACTAGTAAACACTGTCAAAATAAATGAATAATTTATACTGTAGTAACTAAATTATAAGTACATTCATTAAGCATGTAAAAAATCTCTGTCAAATAGTGTAGATACAACTCTAGATAAAACACGTACACTGTAAAAAATAAAAAAAACTAGTTGTTTCAAATAAATATTATTAAATAAGTGGTTCCGCAGCCTTTTTTTGTTTACTCAATGTTGTTACCTGATCTTAAAATGTTTAGTTGGCCCAAACCTAGCTACAACATGAGAAAACATAGGTAAACATTTAGTCAATTATGTGTTTTCTCAAATTGTCTCATATGGTCATTCAACTATAAATGATTATTTGGGCATCTTACCTAAAACAAACAAAAGGCTGTGAAACTGTTGTAGTTACGCACACTGTTTTCAACTTACTTATTACTCTTGACTTATTCCACATTTTGTTGTGTTACAGCCTGAATTCAAAATGGATTTCATAGATACTTTTTCTCGCCCATCTACAAACAATACCTAATAATGACAAAGTGGAAACATGTTTTTAGAAATGATAAGCACATTTCTTGAAAATTAAATACAGAAATATCTCATTTGCTTAAGTATTCACACCCCTTTGCTATGACACTCCAAATTGAGTTTAGGGGTGCCCAATTTCCTTTGATCATCCGTGAAAGGTCACTACAAGTTCACCTGTGGCAAATTCAATTGGTTAGATATGATTTAGAAAGACATTATCAGAGATATAATTGTGATGAGGCATATATCTGGGGAAGGGTATAAAACAATTTCAAGAGTGTTGAAAGTTTCCAAGAGCACAGTGGTCTCCATTATTGGGAAATTGAAACTACCCAGAATCTGCCTAGAGCTGGTCGTCTGACTAAACTGAGCAACTATGCAAGGATATTGGTCAGGGAGGTGACCAAGAACCCAATGACCACTCTGACAGGACTACAGAGTTCCTTGGATGAGATGGGAGAACCTTTCAGAAGGACAACAGTCTCTACAGCACTTCACCAATCTGGGCTTTATGGTAGAGTGGAAAGACGGAAGCCACTCCCGAGAAAAAGGCACATGACAGCACACCTGGAGTATGCAAAAAGACAGGTGAAAGACTGGGTGCATAAGGCAAAAGATTCTGTGGTCTGATGAGACAAAAATGTTACTCTTTGGCCTGATTGCAAAGCGCTATGTCTGGAGAAAACCAGGCATAGCTCATCACCTGTCTAACACCATCCCTAATGTGAAGCATAGTTGTGGCAGCATCATGCCATGGCATGCACTGTACATATTTGACACACATTGACATACATGATTACATTGTGCATGTTCACTTATACAGTAATTCATATTTAGCATGTGATTTGGGATTTGATCTCACAACCTTTTGGTTCACAGCATTCCAATCTTTTAATATCCAAAACCATTTTATTTATCATAGTGATTAAGGAGTAACATTATAAAATAGTCATATGCCCCACCAACATTAGACAACTATACAGAAAAACCTCAAATCAATTAAATTAAACTAAAAGTCTGTCAAATATGTATATAAAATGAAAATATTGTACGTTAAAAGCAATGTTTGTGTGTGTGACCAGTTGCACAGCCTTTTTTAGTTAAGATACCGAAATAATGATTTATAGTTGAATGAACATATGAGACATGTTGGGCAAACACATTTTAAATTGACAGAAGTTTTGTAAAAGTCTGAAGTTGGAGCTAAGTTTGGGCAAACCATTTTTATTTTATTCAGTTAACACTTGGACTGAAAAGTTGAGTAAACAAAAAAAAGGCTGTGGAACCAGTTAATTAATAATCATTTGTTTTATTAATTTTTAATTTTTTACATTGTAAGGGGTTAATGGGTCAGTTCCTATGGGGTTTAAAGTGGGCTTCTTGATTAAAAGAGGTTTTATGACATTCCTTCCTACCATAGGTCACTGTATGCAGTGGTCAGCCAACCCTGGTGGTGAATTACCATAATCAAAGCCTCACAGCTTGAGTTCAGAAGGGTCCTTTTGTCCAAGGTGATGTCATCCTCCCTGGCCCTGGCCCATCTGCAGGTGGCTGAGGCTCCTTTTGAATCCCACTGTCAGCACATTAGCCTGTGAAAGGACACAATGACTTATTAGCCTGGAGCAGGGAGATCCCCTACATAGCCCCATGCTTTAACGTCCTGCTTTACATACTACTTAGTTCTACACTTTTCACACAGGATTTACGGTGTGTTGCATGAAATAAAAATCGGGCAATGTTTATACGCCCCAATTTCAAAGTCCAATTTTTACCACATTCTTGCCGGCATAAGCCTTTTATACCTCCTGTGCGCATGCTGGCACAGTTGACGAGTATGAGCAGGGGTAGGCTGATGTGGGTGGGTGTCCATTTTATTAAATCCATTGAATATACACCATCACAAAGAAATCCATTATTCATTTGTTAAGGCTGGTCCTAAGAAACATGATAAGACTAATAACATGTATTTTTTAAATAATAGAACAGCAAATTTTGAGTTGAGTTATGTTACTGGTCTGTGCAGCCTATAGGCTACATGGTTGTCAAATGCAAATTAAATCATAAAGTTTGTTATTTTGTTCATTAAACAGACAGGATGCACTTACATTCCCCTGCCCTGATCACAGTCAACAATTGTATATTTCATAGAAAGATTACAACTTGAGTGTCACGGAACATGTCGAACCCCTTTCATATAACAAAAAAGTTATATTTTGAAAGAGCCCATGCTTGTAGGTGCTTTAGAAATCTTACAATACGCTCTTTGCGATCATGTAAAAAAAATAGATCTGACCTGGATGAACCTCTGTAGGATGATTATAAAAAGAAACCTTTTGGATCCACTTTTCATCTTTTTTTCAATCACTGCACGAAAAGGCACATTTACAGGTCAAACACAAGTCTGAAAACTTCTGGTTTCTGGAAATTTGTGGCCACATGTCTGTCTAGCAGTGTCCGGCCTTGCACACATCCCGTAAACCTCCGATAATGGACCACTTTGTGTGTGGACATGTATATGTCCACATTAACTCCTCTCCAAATGTCTCTCTCATCCTCTGCAAGCACTCTCCACCATGCATCTAGAACCAATATAACATAGTAAACAAATGCATCAGTCTCAAGTCATTCGTATTCATATAAAATCAGAACCTTTCCCCACCAACCCCAGAATGAGAACTAGTAAAGGGGAATTCCAACCTTTGACATTTATCACTTAACTTGATTGTAGTTCCCCCAAACAGTTTTTGATATCTTGTGAAATTACTGAGATTATTGGTATTATTGGACTATTGTGAAAATAATAGTAGAATTTCATCCACCTGGTTGAAAGGCTCCACTTTGTCTACATGAACTCGATGTATCACCCACAAATACCTACCCTAAGGTCATTATCATGAAACAAGATAGTCTACAAGTTTTGCATGTGATGCTGTCAGTGCATAGAGCTATAGGCATGTAGACTAGAGTAGGAGATATCATTTTTGCCTAAACGTGTAACAAACTTATGATTACTGTTATTTTCAGTAAAACAGTCAATGCAGTTCTGATACAGAGGCAATTAGCGTTCCAACAAAGTACAGCAATGGGTGATTAATGGAACGACGGGGGCTATAGCAGAAAATCTAGACCAGGTCGGTGGAATTCAAAGTCTGTTTTCGTTCTACTCTTCTAGACTCAAATCTGTAACATGAAATATATAACATGAAACGTGTATAGAGCCATGTATGCACTTTATATTCCAAGGACCAGGAGTAATACAGGAGTAATAGACCTAGTGTTACACGGACATTTCTTTGCATGGTTCTCCAAGATTGTGTCCCCTGTGTTCTCGGGTAAACCTAAGAGATACGCTCACCTCACAGTCTCATAATAGTACAACAATCTTGGAGTACAACTATAACACCCGGTGACAAGTTTGTGCTTTTTGACATTGCATAGACACATTGTGCTGCGAGGTAAATCTGTCTGTCAGAGAGAACGCAAAAGTGTTACATTTGTGTAAAAGTTAACTCAATTCAACAATCTCTAGAAGAATCTACTATAAATGTTACCAACCTCAAAATAGGATAATTAAGTAGACACAAATAGTTGGTTTCTTTTCACTGGGCTTCTCTTCCAACATATGAGGTAGAGAGGCACCCGCCTGTGGCAGTTGAATATTTCCAGAAACGTATTTATGCACAATTCAGATGTGGCTGCTTTGCGTGGTGTATTATTGTCTCTACCTTCTTGCCCTTTGTGCTGTTGTCTGTGCCATATAATGTTTGTACCATGTTATGTGCTGCTACCATGATGTGTTGCAACCATGTTGTTGTCATGTTGTGTTGCTACCATGCTGTGTGGTCATGTATGGCTGCCTTGCTATGTTGTAGTCTTAGGTCTCTCTTCATGTAGTGTTGGGTTGTCTCTCTTGTCATGATGTGTGTTTTGTCCTATATTTATATTGAAGTTTTTCTTTTTAACCTCAGCCCCCGTCCCCGCGGGAGGCCTTTTGCCTTTTGGTAGGCCGTCATTGTAAATAAGAATTTGTTCTTAACTGACTTTCCTAGTTAAATAAAGGTTAAATACAAATAAATAAAAAATAATAATTGGGAATTTACATTCCAAGAAATTCCCGTATCACGCAAGTGTTTCGGGGATACGCAGAACTGTACAGGAGTCCGCACACTCGCAATGGGAAATTCCCACCCACAACCGTGCACCTAAAATTATTTTGGCTGAAGACAGATAGCCTACTAGCGATTTGTAGTTTATGTTAGAAACTTATGCATATTAACCCATAATGTATTAGTTAAATATAAGAGCCTTTACATTTTTACATATCTACCCTATTTGGACAGGATTCATTCTATTGGGGGTGGAAATGTAAATAGGCCTATGTGCACAAGCACAAATCACCATATTGTCACGACTTCCGCCGAAGTCGACTCCTCTCCATGTTCGGGAGGCTTTCGGCGATCGACGTCACAGGCTTTCTAGCCATTGCCGCTCCATTTTTCATAATTCCACTTGTCTTGTCTTGTTTTCATTTCCCAATCAATCTACTTGTATTTAACCCTCTGTTTCCCATCATATTTTGTGTGTAATTATTTATCATACTCTGCTCTCCTGCACCTGACTTCGCCTTCATACACAGCCAGACAGAATTACACACGGATTGAAATGGAGTCAGCAGGATCAGGTACCCCGGTTAGAGGAGTCGAGGAGCGCGTCCAAGAACATTCGGCCATGCTACATCATCTTGGTGCCATGATGGATCGCGTTGTCCAGACCATGGACTGCTGGGAGAGACAGGTGGTCTCCAGTGCCTCGACCAGCACAACCGGGGTTGTCTCCACAACATTCCATCCGGAGGGGATTCCGGGAGGATGCGTCTCTACCTTCCCAGGGAGTATGATGGAACGGCAGCACAGTGCCAGGGATTCTTGCTACAACTGGACCTCTACCTGGCCACTGTGCACCCAGCTCCCTCAGGAGCGGAGAGAGTGGCCGTTCTCGTCTCCTGCCTCACAGGAAGAGCGCTGGAGTGGGAAAACACTGTGTGGAGAGAAGGCTCCAGACCACTTTGAGGATTTCACCCGTCGCTTCAGGGCCGTCTTCGACCATACACCTGAGGGCAGAGCGGCGGGGGAGAGGCCCTTCCATTTGAAGCAGGGGACGAGGAGCGCCCAGGGCTTCGCCCTTGAATTCCGAACCTTGGCCACCGGAGCAGGCTAGAACGACAGGGCCCTCATCGACCACTATAGATGCAGCCTACGAGAGGACGTCCGACGTGAGCTGGCCTGCAGGGATGCCACCATTACCTTTGACCAACTGGTGGATTTGTCCATCTGGTTGGATAACCTGCTGGTCACCCACGGACGACCAGAGGGGGCTCTGTTGATCCATCTTCCAGCACCCCCGCTCCGGTGCCCATGGAGTTAGGAGGTGCAGCGCATAGGGAGACGGGAGGAGGAGCCATCACGTGTGCCATCTGTAGCCGCAGAGGACACACTGCCGGTCGGTGCCGTGTTGGTTCCTCTGGGAGTCGAGGCAACAGGCAGGGCACTCTGGCATCACCCCAGGTGAGTTTGCACCACACTCATCCAGAATCCTCTGTTGATCAACTGTTTGTGCCTGTTTGTTTGAGTTTTTCCCACATTCTCAGCATAAGGTGCTCGCCGATTCAGGCGCTGCTGGGAATTTTATCGACAGAGCATTAGGTTAGGGATCCCCATTTGTCCTATAGTTAGACCCTTCCCGGTACACGCTCTAGATAGTCGACCATTAGGGTCCGGGCTAATTAGGGAGACCTCCATCTCCTTGGCCATGGTTATGCAGGGGAATCATGAGGAGAGTGCTCAGGGAGGTGTGTTGGGGTTTCCGTTGGTGCTACCATGGTGGAAAGTCCAGATCAGGTCTCCACCGTGCACATCCCCCCAGAATATGCCGATTTGGCTCTCGCCTTCTGTAAAACGGAGACTGAATTACCACCTCATCGACGGGGGATTGTGCGATAAATCTCCTGGCAGACGCTGCGCTTCCCAGGAGTCACGTGTATCCCCTGTCGCAAGCAGAGATGGTGGCTATGGATACATATGTCTCTGAATCCCTGCGTCAGGGGTACATTTGGCCCTCTACTTCACCTGTCTCCTCGAGTTTCTTTTTTGTGAAGAAAAAAGATGGAGGTTTACACCTGTGCAGGGACTATCGAGGTCTGAATCAAATCACAACGGGGTACAGTTACCTGCTACCTCTTATCGCTACGGCAATTGAGTCAATGCATGGGGCGCGCTTCTTCACGAAACTGGATCTCAGGAGTGCGTATAACCTGGTGCGTATCCTGGAGGGAGACAAGTGGAAGACAGCGTTCAGTACCATCACAGGGCATTATGAGTACCTTGTCATGCCGTACGGGTTGAAGAATGCTCCATCAGTTTTCCAATCATTTGTAGACAAGATTTTCAAGGACCTGCACGGGCAGGGTGTAGTGGTGTATATGATGCCATTCTGATTTACCCCGCTACATGCACCGAGCATGTGTCCTTGGTGCGCAAGGTACTTGGATGACTGTTGGAGCATGACCTGTATGTCAAGGCTGAGAAATGCCTGTTCTTTCAGCAGGCTGTCTCCTTCCTAGGATATCGCATTTCCACATCAGGGGTGGAGATGGAGAGTGACCGCATTTCAGCCGTGCGTAATTGGCCAACTCCCACCACGGTAAAGGAGGTGCAGCGATTTTTAGGGTTTGCCAATTACTACCGGAGATTTATCCGGGGTTTTGGCCAGTTTGCTGCGCCCATTACCTCATTGCTGAAGGGGGTCCTGTATGGTTGCAGTGGACGGCTGAGACAGACAGGGCCTTTGGGTGGCTAAGAGCTCTGTTTACTTCGGCTCCGGTGCTGGCCCATCAAGATCCCACTTTGGCATTCATTGTCGAGGTGGACTCGTCCGAGGCTGGGATAGGAGCTGTGCTCTCACGGCGCTCGGGCACGCCACCGAAACTCCGCCCCTGTACTTTCTTCTCAAAGAAACTCAGTCCTGCTGAGCGTAACTATGATGTGGTGGACCGGGAATTGTTGGCTGTGGTTAAAGTGTGGAGACATTGGCTTGAGGGGGCTAAAAACCCTTTCCTCATCTGGACTGACCACCGCAACCTGGAGTACATCCGGGGAGCGAGGAGACTGAATCCTCATCAGGCAACGTGGGCCATGTTTTTACTCGTTTAACTTCTTCAGGATAGGGGGCAGAATTTTCACTTTTGGATAAATAGCGTGCCCAAATTCAACTTCCTGCTACTCATCCCCAGAATATAAGATATGCCTAGTATTAGTAGATTTGGATAGAATACACTCTGACGTTTCTAAAACTGCTTGAATCATGTATGTGAGTATAACAGAACTTATGTAGCAGGCAAAACCCCGAGGACAAACCATTCAGATTTATTTTTTGAGGTCACTGTCTATTCAATGAGTTTTAATTGAGAAACCAGATTTCTAAGGGACTTGTTTGCAGTTCCTACCGCTTCCGATGGATGTCACCAGTCTTTAGAAAGGCTGGGCGCGAACCAGGGACCCTCTGCACACATCAACAACAGTCACCCTCAAAGCATCGTTACCCATCGCTCCACAAAAGCTGCGGCCCTTGCAGAGCAAGGGGAACTACTACTTCAAGGTCTCAGTGCAAGTGACGTCACCGATTGAAACGCTATTTAGCACGCACCACCGCTAACTAAGCTAGCCGTTTCACATCCTTTACACTCACCCCCCTTTTGACCTCCTCCTTTTTCCGCAGCAACCAGTGATCTGGGTCAACAGCATCAATGTAACAGTATAACTTTAGACCGTCCCTTCGCCCATACCCGGGCGCAAACCAGGGACCCTCTGCACACATCAACAACAGTCACCCACAAAGCATCGTTACCCATCGCTCCACAAAAGCCGCGGCCCTTGCAGAGCAAGGGGAACTACTACTTCAAGGTCTCAGAGCAAGTGACGTCACCGATTGAAATGCTATTTAGCACGCACCACCGCTAACTAAGCTAGCCGTTTCACATCCGTTACACCAAAATAAGAAGGCAGACGCACTGTCCAGACTGTATGACACAGAGGAGCGGCCCATGGATCAGACTGCCATACTCCCGGCCTCCTGCCTGGTAGCGCTGGTCGTGTGGGATCTGGATGCGGCCATTGAACAGGCATTGCGTACGGAGCCCGCTGCTCTCCGGTGTCCCGTTGGGTGTAAGTACGTTCCGTCTGCTGTCCATGACCAGTTGATCTCTTGGGCCTACACGTCTCCCTCCTCTGGTCATCCGGGGATCGGTCGGACGTTGCGCTGTCTGACTGGGAAGTAATGGTGGCCCACTTTGGCAAAGGACGTGAGGGTTTATGTTTCCTCCTGCTCGGTGTGTGCCCAGTGTAAGGCTCCGAGACACCTGCCCAGAGGTAAGTTACATCCCTTTCCCGTTCCACAACAACCTTGGTCACATCTGTCAGTGGATTTCTGAACAGATCTTCCTCTCTCACAGGGAAATACCACAATCCTGGTCGTTGTGGATCGTTTTTCTATGTCCTGTCGTCACCTGCCTCTGCCTGGTCTCCCTACGGCCCTATTGACTGCGGAGGCCCTGTTTACACATGTCTTCCGGCACTACGGGGTGCCTGAGGATATAGTGTCGGATCGGGGTCCCCAGTTCACGTCGAGAGTTTGGAGGGCGTTCATGGAACGTCTGGGGGTCTCGATCAGCCTTACCTCAGGTTTTTACCCTGAGAGTAACGGGCAAGTGGAGAGACTCAACCAGGATGTGGGCAGGTTTCTGCGGTCCTATTGTCAGGACAAGCCGGGGGAGTGGGTAGCATTCGTGCCCTGGATGGTACAGAACTCGCTTCGCCACTCCTCCACTAACCCCCTTTCAGTGTGTATTGGGGTACCAGCCGGTTCTGGCACTGTGGCATCAGGGTCAGACCGAGAAAAAACCTGCCCCTCCGCATACCCTGCCAGAAGCTGGGTCCGCGGTTTGTGGGGCCATTTAAAGTCCTGAGGAGGGTGAACGAGGTTACAACTTCCCTCTGATTATCGTATTAACCCCTCATTCCATGTGTATCTCCTCAGGCCGGAGGTGGCTGGTCCGCTCCAGGAATCTGAGGTGCGGGAGGTCCCTCCTCCCCCTTTGGACATCGAGGGGGCCCCGGCGTACATCTTTTGTTCCATCCTGGATTCAAGGCGTCGGGTAGGGGGCCTCCAGTACCTTGTGGAGTGGGAGGGGTACGGACGGGAGGAGAGGTGCTGGGTTCCGGTTGCAGATATTTTGGATCCTGAACTGCTGCGGGAGTTTCATGCAAATGAATTACTTAAAAATCCTACAATGTGATTTTCTGGATTTTTGTTTTAGATTCCGTCTCTCACAGTTGAAGTGTACCTATGATAAAAATTACAGACCTCTACATGCTTTGTAAGTAGGAAAACCTGCAAAATCGGCAGTGTATCAAATACTTGTTCTCCCAACTGTATATACAGTGGGGCAAAAAAGTATTTAGTCAGCCACCAATTGTGCAAGTTCTCCCACTTAAAAAGATGAGAGAGGTCTGTAAGAAATCAACTGTGGGAGCAATTATTAGGAAATGGAAGACATACAAGACCACTGATAATCTCCCTCGATCTGGGGCTCCACGCAAGATCTCACCTCGTGGGGTCAAAATGATCACAAGAACGGTGAGCAAAAATCCCTGAACCACACGAGGGGACCTAGTGAATGACCTGCAGAGAGCTGGGACCAAATTAACAAAGCCTACCATCAGTAACACACTACGCCGCCAGGCACTCAAATCCTGCAGTGCCAGACGTGTCCCCCTGCTTAAGCCAGTACATGTCCAGGCCCGTCTGAAGTTTGCTAAAGAGCATTTGGATGATCCAGAAGAAGATTGGGAGAATGTCATATGGTCAGATCAATCCAAAATATAACTTTTTGGTAAAAACTCAACTCGTCGTGTTTGGAGGACAAAGAATGCTGAGTTGCATCCAAAGAACACCATACCTACTGTGAAGCACCGGGGTGGAAACATCATGCTTTGGGGCTGTTTTTCTGCAAAGGGACCAGGAAGACTGATCCGTGTAAAGGAAAGAATGAATGGGGCCATGTATCGTGAGATTTTGAGTGAAAACCTCTTTCAATCAGCAAGGGCATTGAAGATGAAACGTGGCTGGGTCTTTCAGCATGACAATGATCCCAAACACACCGCCCGGGCAACGAAGGAGTGGCTTCGTAAGAAGCATTTCAAGGTCCTGGAGTGGCCTAGCCAGTCTCCAGATCTCAACCCCATAGAAAATCTTTGGAGGGAGTTAAAAGTTTGTGTGCCCAGCAACAGCCCCAAAACATCACTGCTCTAGAGGAGATCTGCATGGAGGAATGGGCCAAAATACCAGCAACAGTGTGTGAATACCTTGTGAAGACTTACGTTTGACCTCTGTCATTGCCAACAAAGGGTATATAACAAAGTATTGAGAAACTTTTGTTATTGACCAAATACTTATTTTCCACCATAATTTGCAAATAAATTCATTAAAAATCCTACAATGTGATTTTCTGGATTTTTTTTCTCATTTTGTCTGTCATAGTTGAAGTGTACCTATGCTGAAAATTACAGGCCTCTCTCATCTTTGGTGGGAGAACTTGCACAATTGGTGGCTGACTAAATACGTTTTTGCCCCACTGTACATAGAGTTGAAGTCGAAAGTTTACATACACCTTAGCCAAATATATCTAAACTCAGTTTTTCACAATTCCTGACATTTAATCAGAGTAAAAAGTCCCTGTCTTAGTTCAGTTAGGATCACCACTTTCTTTTAAGAATGTGAAAAGTCAGAATAATAGTAGAGAGAATGATGTGTTTCAGCTGTTATTTATTTTATCACATTCCCAATGGGTCAGAAGTTTACATACACTCAATTAGTATTTGGTAGCATCGCCTTTAAATTGTTTAACTTGGGTCAAACATTTTTGATCGCCTTCCACAAGCTTCCCACAATAAGTTAGGTGAATTTTGGCCCATTCCTCCTGATAGAGCTGGTGTAAATGAGTCAGGTTTGTAGGCCTCCTTGTTCGCACACGCTTTTTCAGTTCTGCTCACAAATGTTCTATAGGATTGAACCAGACTTGTGGAGGTCTACAAATGTTTTTCTTAGGTCTTTGCTTATTTCTTTAGATTTTCCCATGATGACATACAAAGAGGCACTGAGTTTGAAGGTAGGCCTTGAAATACATCCACAGGTACACCTCCAATTTACTCAAATTATGTCAATTAGATGCTTAGATGCTTCTAAAGCCATGACATAATTTTCTGGAATTTTCCAAGCTGTTTAAAGGCACAGTCAACTTAGTGTGTGTAAACTTCTTACCTTCTGGAATTGTGATACAGTGAATTATAAGTGAAATAATCTGTCTGTAAACAATTTTTGGAAAAATGACTTGTGTCATGCACAAAGTAGATGTCCTAACCGACTTGCCAAAACTATAGTTTGTTAATAAGAAATTTGTGGAGTGGTTAAAAATGAATGACTCCAACCTAATTGTATGTAAACTTCCGACTTCAACTGTATATACAATACAAAATGTACAATACAAATTGTATAATACCACCATACAACAATATTACAATGTATGCATATGCGTGTGTCTGTACCTTTGTATGTGTCTCGCCACAGTCCCGGTTGTTCCATAAGTTGTATTTTTACCTGTTTTTAAAAATCTGACTCTAATGCTTGCATCAGTCACCTGATGTGGAATAGAGTTCCATGTAGTTGTGGCTCCATGTAGTACTGTGCGTCTCCCATAGTCTGTTCTGGACTTGGGGGATTGTGAAGAGACCTCTGGTGGCATGTCTTGTGGTGTATACAAGGGTGTCCGAGCTGTACGCTAGTAGTTTAAACAGACAGCTCGGTACATTCAGCTTGTCAATACTTCTTACAAAAACAAGGAGTGATGACGTCAATCTCTCTTCCACTTTGAGCCATGAGAGATTGACATGCAAATCATTAATGTTAGTTCTCCATGTATTTTTAAGGACCAGCCATCCTGCCCTGTTCTGAGCCAACTACAATTTTCCTAAGTCCCTCTTTGTGGCACCTGACCAAGTAGTCAAGGTGCGACAAAACTAGGGCCTGTAGGACCTTCCTTGTTGATAGTGTTGTTAAGAAGGCAGAGTAGCGCTTTATTATGTACAGACTTCTCCCCATCTTAGCTACTGTTGTATCAATATGTTTTGACCATGACAGTTTACAATCCAGGGTTACTGCATCCAGTTTAGTCACCTCAACTTGCTCAATTTACACATTATTCATTACGAGATGTAGTTGAGGTTTAGGGTTTAGTTAATGATGTGTCCCAAATACAATGCTTTTAGTTTTGGAAATATTTAGGATTAACTTATTCCTTCCCACCTATTCTGAAACTAACTGCAGCTCTTTGTTAAGTGTTGCAGTCATTTCAGTTGCTGTAGTAGCTGACGTGTATAGTGTTGAGTGATCTGCATACATAGACACTGGCTTCACTCAAAGTCAGTGGCATGTCTTCAGTAAAGATTGAAAAAAGTAAGGGGCCTAAACAGCTACCCTGGGAAATAACTGATTCTACCAGGAATATGTTGGAGAGGCTTCCATTAAAAAACACCCTCTGTGTACTGTTAGACAAGTAACTCATTATCCACAATATAGCACAGGGTGTAAAGCCATAACACATATGTTTTTCCAGCAGCAGACTATGATTGATAATGTCAAAAGCCGCAATGAAGTCTAACAAAACAGCCCCCACAATCTTTTTATCATAAATTTCTCTCTGCCAATCATCAGTCATTTGTGTAAATGCTGTGCTTGTTGAAAGTCCTTCCCTACTAGCATGCTGAAAGTCTCTTGTCTATTTGTTTACTGTAAACTAACATTGTACTGTATCTTGTCAAACACATTTTTCTAGAAGTTTCCAATGGATTGGTAACAGGCTGATTGGTCGGTTATTTCAGACAGTAAAGGGGGCTTTACTATTCTTGGAATGACTTTTGCTTCCCTCCAGGCCCGAGGGCACACACTTTCTAGTAGGCTTAAATTGAAGATATGGCAAATTGGAGTGGCAATATTGTCAGCTACTACCCTCAGTAATCAAATGGCCACCAGATTATTTACATTGACCCCCCTCCCCTTTGTTTTTACACTGCTGCTACTCGCTATTTATTATCTATGCATAATCTCTTTACCCCTACCTACATGTACAAATTACCTCGACTAAACTGTACCCCCGCACATTGACTTGTAACCGGTACCCCCTGTACATTGCCTCGTTATTGCTATTTTATTGTGTTACTTTTTATTATTTTTTATTATTTAGTAAATCATTTCTTATCTCTATTTTCTTAAAACTGCATTGTTGGTTAAGGGCTTGTAAGTAAGCATTTCACGGTAAGGTGAAGGTAACCTGTTGTGTTCGATGCATGTGACAAATAACATTTAATTTGATATGGTTAAATTCCTTTGAAGGATAGGGATACATTTTTTGAAGGGAAAGGTCACGGCGATAATGTGGGGATCCTCACAGAAGGTAAGAAAACAAAGGTTTTAGATTCTAATTGATCTGACCAGTTAGATGAAAACAAAGCAACGTGGACACCGCTGAGCCTGTTCAGCACACAGTGCTCAGAGCTAGCTGAGGTGGGGGGTAGGGGTGGTGGGATTAGAAACACAAGAACCCTTCAGAGCATATTTGCCTGGTTTGATAAATCAATAAAGCTGCTTTCATTTGAACTTCTCAAGGAAGAGTGACCCAGAAACAGTGTCTAGCTCATTAGCAGTAGATCTGCTATGTCTGTGTTCATGTGTTCCCTGCTATAGCTACAGTGGAGAGCTATTGCCTATGGGAAAAGTGAAAGGGCAAATTGAGAGGATTGGAGTGACGTTATTATTGTGAAGGTAATTGGCACAGTAAAGAGAAGTTAGTTTGCCATCTGGCCTCCCATCATCAAATATTTAGGTTAATCCATATGTTGTAGAGGTTTTACGCATGAATATTTAACATTCCAGCAGCAGAGATGCATATGTTGTGGACTCCATACCTTCTCTGACTGACACCCATGCTCATGAGAGGTTGTAAGTGCACTCCCAACCCCTCTTTTCTGCTTGATTATAGCATACATTGATATTAATAAATTATGTTTTGAGAAGATAAATCGAAATACATCGATTTCAAAACTGAGCAGCACTACAGAAATCAAAACTATTAAACATGACTTTGTTGGCCACCTGACACAATGCAATCCAAGCATCAAAGGCAAAGCTGGTTGTCTATGGGGAAAGGTCGACAGTTCAGGTACACAGTGGGGGATCCATACATACATCCACAGCTGTATGTGACAGATGTGGGGAGCATCCAGGGGTGCGCTGCACAGGTTCAAGCCCAAGGCTACCATGAACGTAGGTTGTATCATGGTTATGTATATGGCCTTTCCACAGAATTGGTCTAACACCTGAATATTCAAGGCGCTTGTGGATGGATTTGTTCTCAAAGGATGTTACAGATCCTACAGTGCTTATTACACCTGCTGCTTACTGTATTAGGTTTGTCTGTAAAGTAATATGGAGCATACCACTACAATTGATGTGCAGAAAATATAAAATGTGCAACTGTGTCTATAGGAGATTAATTGTGTTGGTTCAATGTTCTCAACTAAATGTTGTCCTACTTTCTCTGAGAGGAGTGACTGTCCCTCTCTATTAATAATAGACATGTACTACTGATCCAACTCATCAGGCAGCACTATCATGCTTTGATGTTTTTTTTTAACAACCTACCGCCACTATTGATCGTAGAGCACATAGAACTGTCATCAAAGGGATTCCTCTCAGGGCGGTCGACACCAGGTCACTTCATACACCAGGAATGTGGTAAAGCACTGGTCAAATATTCTCTTTCTATCCTATTTATCAATCTAGCTCTTCTGTCTTTGGTCCGTCCTGTTTTCCAATGCTGCTGGTATGGGTGAAAAGTTCAGAAGGATAAACAAAGAACCCACAGGCATGGAAATGACATCACCTGACCTCCAGGCATAGGATGAGTTAAACAGCAAGGCATGCTGCTGAAGGGTAATCCACCAAAAGAAGTAATTACTTCTGGAGCTTTTTTAAAGTTAACATGGCATTTTCCCTGTCACGTGCATGATCACATACCCTATCTGCACATGTCTCTGGATGATGACTTCATTAAAATGCTGATTATGGCTTGCCTAGTTAAATAAAGGTTCAATAAAAATATGGTTCACTGATCATGTTTTTTTCCCTCAAATAAACAAAATAAATCCATTTAAGTAATGTTTTTCCTTCCTGGTAGTAGTTATGTTTATGTATGGCCTTGATCCATGTGCCAAACAATTATGGACATCTATACAGTATACAGTATTAGTGCAGTAATGTACTTTATCATCAAAGGATTATGCACGATACATACCATAACATCACAAACCTTCAATGATGCCCAGAGGTTAATGTATAGCCTTATAGCAGAAATCAACTAGATTCAGCTGCAGGCTGATTCTATCAAGAGCGGCTGGTCAGGCGCCGGAACATAATTACAAATCATTTGTAGACTGCAAATTGGCCACAAGAAGCCCGAACAGATATAATATTTGACTAAAACATCATTTCTAATCTTGATTACATTTGTATACGTGTCTCTATATTATGCGTGGGAATACATTGGAAAAGTCTTGGGGGGGCCAAATGAAACTGCCAACGGGCTGCCAGTTAGGGAACCATGCTATTCAGGTTACCATACACACGAGGAGTGGGAAAGAGTTTAGGCTAATTCTATATTCCATATTGATATAGAAGACGTTCCATATGCTCTCACATACTCACTACTGGGCACCCCATGGTTGAATCAACGTTGTTCCCATGTCATTTCAACAAAATTACTTTGAACCAACGTGGAATCGACGTTGAATTGACGTCTGTGCACAGTGGATCCATATATGTTAGTACATTCATCTCATGAAAATCTCATCAGTAGTTGTTGATTTGATTCCAGGATTTTTCTTTAATTGTGATACAGCAAAACTTCCAATTGATGAAAGCACTTGCAGTGGGATGACAAGAATTACGATGTGCATATCCAATTCATCTGAAGACATAATGGTATCTAAGTACCTGTGTAAAAACACACATGGCAATATACAGTCCATTTCCCTTCGACAACACTTAAAGTCATAATCATTACTGTAAAAGCCACGCATTTTTCCATTATCAATATCACATAAGTGCAGACTTGGGGCCATGTGCTCAGAGCCTGCCTGGCCAAGTGGAATTCTCCTGTGTTGCTGTTGCTGATGTCCAGTCCAGAATGACTGACAGCACTTTTGTTATCTGTCTATTAGTGAATCTGACTTCATCATTACCCACGAGAGGGTTCACGTAACCCAGGTTAGAGGTCACTACACACTCCCTCCCATCTACCATGCCAACAGTCTGCTGGGCGGGCCTCTAAACCCAGTGGACGGAGTGACCCCACCCCTGCAACCACACACACACACATATACACACACAGGCACGCGCAGAAACACACACACAGCAGACCTAGTGTATGAGGTCAATGCACCCAGAGAACTGTGCATCTCGGGGCTGTCTGGGGACCTGGGGGTGGTGGGGAGCTCTTCTTGGCGTTGGTGTACCGTTTTTATGGAATATACATTAAAAAGCATTCATGGACTAATATATGATGTTGTCCACCAGCTAATATTTCAGTTGGCAGTGTATCAGTTGGCAGGCTTGATTTTCTATCTCTGGTGCTCCTCTTCAATGAATAATTCAGCTTTAAACCTTGTGACACCTCAAGCGTATTCCATTACAGTATCTCACCATGTTTTCCTCACCAGCTCATTTAGATTTTGGCCCCGATAATGATAACCATTATTTGAAACTGATAGAGATTAATAATGAAGAGGCTAAGATCACATTGAAGATGACAAGGTATTTTATATCATTGTGTGTATGTGCCTGCATGTGTGTCTGCGTGTGTGTTTATGAGATCTTGATGAAGACTTTCTCTGTTGGTGTGACTGTTGCCTGTTTGTGGCGATGAGGAGAAATGGGAGCTGGCTGTGTCTGAGGTCACTCTCTGATTACCTGTCCCTACTCAGGGTCAAATTACTCTTAAATGTGTTGTTTACACTTCTACTGCTATGTTTGGGCTGATACCAACTTCAGATGACAGATCTTAATTTGACCAGTTTCTCAGAGCAGGAAAATAATCCTGCAGCAACAGGAAATGTGAATGATAAATAATGGACATGTTTAAAAAAAAAAAAAACTTTTACCCCTTTTTCATGGTATCCAATTGGTAGTTACAGTCTTTTCTCATCGCTGCAACTCCCGTACGGACTGGGGAGAGGCGAAGGTCGAGAGCCGTGCGTCCACACCGCACGGACATTTCCTGCAACAACAGGGTGATCAAATTAAGATCCTACACTTGTATGCTGAGCCTAAAAGACGAGATAAAGCAGTGGACAACGACTACGCAGATTTCCATATGTTTTATAATAGATGGCACCAATGTGACCGGGACAACATTCAATGACTGGATGGTCAAAAACTGGTCAAATTGGCAAAAATGAAAACTGTATTAGGGTATTACCTCAAGCAATATATCTTGTCTATGTGTTTTTCTATTAAACTATTTCAATTGACACACAGGAAATGATTGAAATATCCATGTCATATCCATGGCATCATCCTTGTGCATTACAGGGGCTGAGTATGCCAGCCGTTTGGGTGATTGAAAATGTAAGCCATTCTATGAATAGCTCAAAAAGCATGTTTAGAAAATCCACTCTCATTCAATCAATTATTTCTCCTGAGTGAACTGATTTACCTCATAAACAGAGAAATCAGCCTAATAAGATCAGGTCTAATTGTTCTTCAAGTCACAGCTTGAAGAAAGGAGATATTGGAGTTTTTTGTTAATACTGTATCTCCTGCATCTTTCAGGAGTGGCTAAAGTTACTGCTGGCTGGAGTCCTAGAGCTGGAATGACAGCGGAGGATAATTATCCAGGCCGGTGTAAGTACAAATTGCTGGGACTGGGCCTTGAAAGGGCCTGCTGAAGCATGTCACTGAGGTTTTGGCAGATTATACTGGAGCTCTCCAGGTGGCCCTCAGCTAACTCTCACTGATCACCCTGTATGTGTGCACCAACACTCACACACATTTACACAAAAGCCCACACGAGTGCAGATGTGCACACACACATGCAGATGCTCTTATACACAAACAAGACCTATTTAATCATCCTATTGTTTTGTGATGGTAAAATAAGTATCGCCAGCATGTAGTCCTAAAAAACTGAAGATTAAATGGGATTTAAATCCTTTGCATTGGCATATTTTGCAGATACTCTACTTATAATAGGGCCCATCAAGCCCAAGGTGGCCTGACCAAAATCATATTTTATGCCCCAATATTAGACTACTTACCCTGAGCGTGAATGACATCATGCTGACTCTAACCTGATAACCAACCAACAAAACCGGCCGCTGTTGTTGTGTGGATAAAAGATTAAGCTTGATTATATTCTTCTGCTCTTTGAACCAGAAACTATGAGGCCAGGGTATCTGGGATAAAATAACTAACTTGCTGAGAAAGCAAAAACTTTGTGGACTTCTACACATCAAAGGCTTGAGTCACTTTTGGCTGTACTTTTGAGACTTCTGCCTGGTGGAATAGTAAAAAAGTGTGTGTGTGTGTGTGTGTGTGTGTGCGCTATTTCTGTTGGCAGGGGATGGTGTGATTTTCTTTTTCAGTGTGGGTGTTGACCATGTCTGGTGTCAGGTAAGGGTCTGTCTGCTTCCTACATTGTGTGAGATAATGAAGTGTGATTAAATATGAATCCTAGGTGTTTAGTAGTAGAAACTGGATCCACACAGCCCAGGCGGTAGAATTAGGAACTGATGACAGATGCCATCAACGATCCTTTTCCGTACAGAGGCTCTTGACTTTACCTGGACCTCCACATGGGCCCACTTTCAGACAGACACAGGTAATTAACCTCCTATAAACAAACACTGATCTACTTACATGACCATGGCACTGGCCTGTCTCTGTCTCTACTGTAAATTCACATGGACATATTTTGTATATAGTAGGTCTGTACTGCCCATTGACTGTCAAATCATATTTGAGATGTTTTGTTTGATCATTAACAGATTTTATCAACTGCCTCTGGCAACTGATGTTATGAGAGAGGTTTGTAAAAAAATAATAAAGTAATAATAACAACATTTTAAAAAACTGGAGAGAAATATCAGCATATCAAAGGTTCCTAAGAGCAGTATGACGCCTATTGGTGGAGATGTGTGAGAGAACAGCCTTTGTTAGTTTGAGGGCTCTTTGTATTGTTATAAGCCTAGTGTCAGATTGACTCATTCACAGGGAGTGGTCTCCATGCTGTTCATCCACTGTTCCATCCTCTCCTCCACCATGGCCACCACTGGGCTGTCTTCCCTCTACTCCCTCACTTCAGAGAGACAGTCATGTCCACAGCTGTTTGGACATGCCCGCCTTGTGGGGGAATTACTTTAATGTGTGCCTCACATCGGACAGGGTGTCTTTGTTAAGGCAGGGTGACAGGTCAACTCTCCCACAGTCATCCTCTATGTGTGTGTGTGCGTGCAGACGCCAGACGACTATGTGTGTGTATGTCTCAGATCTTCTCAGATCTTCACAGGACTAAGCAGATCACAACAGCTCCACACACCACTCAGGGTCTCACTAAGCCATTATTCAATCACTCTCCACACACTGGGTAACCAATGGCCCCAATATCTGAAAACTCTATCAACTGTTTGGGAGATAGAGAAGGCATTCCAATTGATTCTGGCATCACCCGAGTTAGGAGAATCTTTGGATTTTAATGGGTCTTAAATATGTTCTACAGAGCCGAGATGAAAGGAAGAGGACATGTTCCTGCAGTCACAATGGCGTTCTGATGGTGGGCAGGTCAGAGAAGGTTTAAGAGTAGCAGTCAGAGATGCTACTTCATTCTTCTCTTCGCTCCTCAGGGAATCCCTGTTGTAAAGCAGCCAGAAATGTAGATGTTTGTAATGGCTGAGAAATACAAGATGCACATAGCAACAGACCTAACATACTTGGCACAGAAATCAATCATTTCATTGAAACAACGTGGAAATGTTGATTCAACCAGTGTGTGCCCAGTTGGATGGCTCTATTTTCAAGTAACATAGAGCGTGTCTGACAACAACTGTGTGTTGTTGCTGTCCTGTCTGGTTTAAGTCATGCTGTTTTGTGTATCATGCATTCTCTCCTGAGGTTGATTTGACCTGATTGAAGAGGCCAATAAGCCAGATCTAATAGTTTGGATGTCAACAGGAAGATCATAACAATGTCACATAATTCTCCAAAACAATATAGAAATCCATGTTGAGGTCTTCTGTTGGACGGCATTCATAATCATGAGCAGGACTTCTTCTGATGGACACTGACAGATCTTAGGTCAAATCTTAGGTCAAAGCCACTGAAATGATTTCCACTCTGATTGACTGTTAAGCAGTACATTAGTAAAGACATTGACAAAGGGCTGCACACTAAGTGACTCTGGTGATCTCATAGACTCTACCGGGATTATATTAGCGGCTTAAAAGTGCAAACATAGAATACATTCATACCAAGATACCGCAGTAGCTTAGATTGCAATTGAGGCTAAAGATGTTACATATCTCAACAGCTCCTACAAACCGTAGACACCCACAGCAAGGCAGTGTGATGGTTTTGACGTGGGTGGAACAGGGTCTGGCATTGACACTTTAGGGGACAAGACTCAAACTGGGAAAGAATGACCTCCAAAACAGAACAAGGCCCTTTGTATAAAACAACTGCTGCGAAGAGCTAGGGATGGATGTATGTTTACCTGACAGAGTGAAAAGCTGTCCGTTTGTGTCTGGCCTCTCAGTTACCAGGCCAGATCATGTGTCATTGCTTCATAACCAGGCAGTCCGTCCTCCTCACCTTCATGATTTCCCTTTCGCTCTGTCTGAAGAGGCTGGGGTCAGACACACATTACCCCCTACCCCCCACTGCCTGTTACATTATTCAACCTGTCTTCACCTGAGAACACCTGCAAAGGGCTGCAGTGCAGACAGACAAGCACCTTGTCATTTCTGTCTCCAGCTAAAGAAAACCAACCTGGAAATAAATACCATGACTATAGGCTAACAATAATTTTGCTGGGCTGTAACATTTGATATCCGATTTTCTGATACAGTATGTCTGGTATGATGCCACGGGCCTAACTAAAAGCAGCAGTGAGTTGGAATAATAATAGTGGTGCATTACAAAGCAATATGATCTTTGAAAATCCTTATCACAGGTTTTTATTCAACCTTTGGCATGTTAAATCACAGTAACTGTAATAAAGCTTTAGATGTTGCATTTAAATGTCTGCCGGTCATTCAGCTCTCAACAAAAACAACAGATCACTGATGGTATGACAACAGACTGATCCAGCAGAAGGCTTATACAGAGCAGTGTGTGTGTGTGTGTGTGTGTGTGTGTGTGTGTGTGTGTGTGTGTGTGTGTGTGTGTGTGTGTGTGTGTGTGTGTGTGTGTGTGTGTGTGTTTGCATGTGCACCATACTGCTCTATCTTGTTATGTTTTCCCTGATTCTGCTCCAGGTCCTTCAAGCTTGAGCCTCCCGTCCTTCACACCTCATCTTACATTGTCGACATTGAGTGTTCTTGACCCTGTCACGCAGTCGCGAGACACCCCTCAGCACAAACCCTACCTGTTTTGATGAATTATTGGAGGAATCCTGAAATAAGGGGGATGGCAGAGTAAAAATGTGTGGTGTGCACTTAGAGAAACGACAGAGAGCTCTGGGTGTTTCCTAGCGCCAATGACACAAGGGCAAGTCACTGGGGGAACAGCCTCTGAGGACAAGTGGAAAGCCCCCTCAGTTACCAGGGCTTCTTGAATGTGATCTCTGCCATTGGGTCAGTTTACCTTACTTGCCTCTTCTAACTGGCTGGCCATGCAGATGCAGTTGCTATGGAACATGTCCATTTTCTAGGCAGGATGCACATGCTGGACATGTTTTGGTGGGCAATGGAATCTGTGTGTGAGAGAGTGAGAGATAGATAAATAGATAAGGTACGATGGGTTTTTGAAGTTGTTGAGGAAGTGGAACATTTGATTGTGCAGCCGTTTGAGTGTGTGTGTGTGTGTGTGTGTGTGTGTGTGTGTGTGTGTGTGTGTGTGTGTGTGTGTGTGTGTGTGTGTGTGTGTGTGTGTGTGTGTCTGCTCTTCTCAGTCTTTTACAGAGAGCTGTCAGAAAGTGATGCTGGCTTTGCCTCTCAAGGCTTCTGTGTCTTCAATGGGATCTTGTTTATTCCCCCCCATTCACAGTTTCCTTAGGAACTGAGTACCCTGAGTCTGTTGTAAAGCTCTACAAATGACAGTATTTTCATAATCATTCATAGAAAGCCTTTATGCAACATAGCTTGTATCAATAAACAGACAAAAATATAGATTGTGAAGGAAATATGCCCATAAACAGGTGCCACTAGAGATTTAAAATGTTTTGTTGACTGCAATATTTATGCTCCTAGATAGCGTAGCCGGAGAGATGCAGCTCTATTAAAGCAAAATGCCTATATGTATGCCTCTTGGGAGTAGCTTGGGGACAAAATTAACCTGACTTCTCTTCATGTCTGATACATCACACTGAATGGCATACAACCCTATTATCATTCATTACTACTTGTTTAATCATCCAACATTTTATTTTACTTTTCTCCATTGAACTGGTTAACAGAGGACTTAAACCATGAGATTAACCATTGATGTAAAGGCAGATATTTATCCATCACCTCAGAGTGAGGAGATAAATATTGGTGGCCGCCTCATGAGCCTGGTGATAGCTTGATGAACTGGCAGAGGGCCAGCAAACTCAGCATTAACTATGGGTGGAGTTGTCCCTGCCTCTGGGGTTCAAGACAGAGAGCACAACTCTGGGTTCAGCTCAGGCCTTCTGTGGACCAACATAATCATATTTATCTGTTTATACATCAGCTTTAGAAAATAAATCAAATTAATCCCAGGCAAAAATATAAACACTTCATCTGGCAACAAAAGTATAAACACAGGCTATAAAATGTAATGGCAGACTAAGCCACTCTGCTTCCTAAAATTACATGGTGTTGTAGACAAAAACAAGAGGCTATTTAAGGATCTGACATAATACAGAACTGTCAAAGCTGTCAAATAGAGTGCTGTTTGGTTTCCAGAGAACAAGACATTCAAAGAAATGAAATTAACCGTTTGTAAGGCATGACTCATTTCCCTCAAAGAGAGTTTGCTGACTCAATTGGAAAGGTGCCGGCATAAACACTTCTCATGACAGCTGCACTGTCAAAAGGTTACTTCTCAAATGACAATGGGCAGGCAAGAATAAAATGACAGTTTTAAACCCCTGTGTGTTTATGTTTTCTTATGGGACAATATTCTACTTCCACTGGTTTGGCAGGGGCCAATGATGACCTATTATGTCGCAATTACTACATGTGTATGTACTAGATTCTTTTTGCTCTCCAACAAACTTGAAAGTGATTAATTGAAAACTCCTGTTTTGTTTTGTTGATGCACGAAGCATGTTGCCATCATCAAAGCTTCATCTCCTCTCAGCTTTGTTTTTTTCAGTGGTCGCTCATGCAAGAGTGATCAAATTCCATTATAATCTGGGTGGTTCGAGCCCTGAATGCTGATTGGATGAAAGCCGTGGCATATCAGACCGTATACCATGGGTACGTCAAAACATTTATTTTTCCTGCTCCAATTGCGTTGGTAACCAGGTTATAATAGCAATAAGGCACCTCAGGGGTTTGTGGTACATTGCCAATATACCACCTCTAAGGGCTGTATCCAGGCACTCCGTGTTGCATTGTGTTTAAGAACCGCCCTTAGCCTTGGTATATTGGTCATATACCACACCCTCCCAAGACTTATTGCTTAAATATCACACTGGGAAAAAAGCCAACCTCTTTTCCACGGAACATCTCCACCTCCCTGAATACACTGCAGGAGGGACAAAGACCAGGCAGAAAGTCCAACTCATTCAAAGTGGACAGAGCGAACCGCGACTTCTCACACAGCCCCCTTCCTGGGACATCACAGTTGATAGAGTTGAGAGTTAGAGGAGTTGGGGGCAGGGTGATTGTCTTGTTCTATGAGAGAATTCAGGGTCACGCTCTGCCCCAGCTGTCCAAGTGTTTATTGATCAGTGATACCCCTGAGGGGAGGAGGGGAAGCAGATCATAACAACCAGCACCTGCCCTGGTCAGCTCTGCCCTGGTCAGCCCTGCCCTGGTCAGCCCTGCAAACTGAGCTGAGCCCAGGACTGAATGCGCACTGCATCCCAATTGGCCATAATAGTGGATGTCAAATAAAGGTAACATGACAGGCTGGCCTGATATGTTTTGTCAGGATCCCAGTCCCAGCGAGTTCTGTTAGAGAGATGGGAACTCTAAAAGCATTGCCAAATTCAATGGCAGACTTTTGGGTAATATGATCATAGCAAACTATAGTTTATGTGTGAAATAAATTAAAGACATTATTATCTCTCTGCTGATTTCATAAGGGAGGGAGGCAGTGCCGTCTCTGCCTATACGCAGACTAGTGCTGCATGTAGAGCCCCAAACACTAAAGGCGTCCGCATGCTTCCCAGAAGAAAACAATATGGAAGAGTTTCTGTATATTTTATGACAGCATTTTTTTATGTTCTTGTTTATTTTGGACTTTTGGACTGTCCGGGCACACAACATTTTTTCTGGAGGCAAGCCGAAGTCGGGAGCTGAAGTCTACACCCCTTCGTCAGTGATTGGTCAACAGTAGGGAGTCTTCAATAAAATCTTTGTTGTCATTCAACAACAGACAACAAATTTTCATGCACATTTTTTCATTGAGAAATACTGCACCAAACATCTTAGCTAGATGTAAAATTGCTCAACTAAAATGTGCTCTGCAAACACGTCAAAATTAATTATAGATTTTGTAATATTATTATATATTTTTTACCCCTTTGTCATGAGATCTTCTGTTGAATCTGACAATTCATCTTAATGGTTGTACAGTCATCTCAAATAAAACTGTGAAGGACCTCGGAGTTACTCTGGACCCTGATCTCTCTTTTGACGAACATATCAAGACCATTTCAAGGACAGCTTTTTTCCATCTATGTAACATTGCAAAAATCAGAAACTTTCTGTCCAAAAATGATGCAGAAAAATTAATCCATGCTTTTGTTACTTCTAGGTTAGACTACTGCAATGCCCTACTTTCCGGCTACCCAGATAAAGCACTAAATAAACTTCAGTTAGTGCTAAATACGGCTGCTAGAATCCTGACTAGAACGAAAAATGTTGATCATATTACTCCAGTGTTAGCCTCCCTACACTGGCTTCCTGTCAAGGCAAGGGCTAATTTCAAGGTTTTACTGCTAACCTACAAAGCATTACATGAGCTTACTCCTACCTATCACTCTGATTTGGTCCTGCCGTACATACCTACACACCTTCACGAGACGCAGGCCTCCTAATTGTCCATAGAATTTCTAAGCAAACAGCTGGAGGCAGGGCTTTCTCCTATAGAGCTCCATTTTTATGGAATGGTCTGCCTACCCATGTGAGAGACGCAAGCTCGGTCTCAACCTTTAAGTCTTTACTGAAGACTCATCTCTTCAGTGGGTCATATGATTGAGTGTAGTCTGGCCCAGGAGTGTGAAGGTGAACAGAAAGGCTCTGGAGCAACGAACTGCCCTTGCTGTCTCTGCCTGGCCGGTTCCCCTCTTTCCACTGGGATTCTCTGCCTCTAACCCTATTACAGGGGCTGAGTCACTGGCTTAATGGTGCTCTTTCATGCCGTCCCTAGGAGGGGTGCGTCACTTGAGTGGGTTGAGTCACTGATGTGATCTTCCTGTCTGGGTTGGCGCCTCCCCTTGGGTTGTGGCGTGGCGGAGATCTTTGTGGGCTATACTCGGCCTTGTCTCAGGATGGTAAGTTGGTGGTTGAAGATATCCCTCTAGTGGTGTGGGGGCTGTGGCAAAGTGGGTGGGGTTATATCCTTCCTGTTTGGCCCTGTCCGGGGGTATTATCGGATGGGGCCACAGTGTCTCCTGACCCCTCCTGTCTCAACCTCCAGTATTTATGCTGCAGTAGTTTATGTGTCGGGTGGCTAGGGTCAGTTTGTTATATCTGGAGTACTTCTCCTGTCTTATCCGGTGTCCTGTGTGAATTTAAGAATGCTCTCTCTAATTCTCTCTTTCTCTCTTTCTTTCTCTCTCTCGGAGGACCTGAGCCCTAGGACCATGCCTCAGGACTATCTGACATGATGACTCCTTGCTGTCCCCAGTCCACCTGGCCGTGCTGCTGCTCCAGTTTCAACTGTTCTGCCTGCAGCTATGGAATCCTGACCTGTTCACCGGACGTGCTACCTGTCCCAGACCTATTATTTGACCATGCTGGTCATTTATGAACATTTGAACATCTTGGCCATGTTCTGTTATAATCTCCACCTGGCACAGCCAGAAGAGGACTGGCCACCCCTCATAGCCTGGTTCCTCTCTAGGTTTCTTCGTAGGTTTTGGCCTTTCTAGGGAGATTTTTCTAGCCAACCTGCTTCAACACCTGCATTGCTTGCTGTTTGGGGTTTTAGGCTGGGTTTCTGTACAGCACTTTGAGATATCAGCTGATGTATGAAGGGCTATATAAATACATTTGATTTGATTTTATATCCAATTGGTAGTTACAGTCTTGTCCCATCGCTGCAACTCCCATACGGACTCGGGAGAGGTGAGGGTTGAGGGCCATGCATCCTCCGAAACACGACCCTGCCAAACCACACTGCTTCTTGACACACTGCTCGCTTAACCCGGAAGCCAGCTGCACCAATGTGTCAGAGGAAACACCGTAAAACTGGTGACCAAAGTCAGCATGCATGCGCCCGGCCCGCCACAACGAGTTGCTAGAGCGCGATGGGACAAGGACATCCCGGCCGGCCAAAGCCTCAGCTAACCCTGGCGACAATTGTGCGTCGCCTATTTTTTCAAGCGATCTTTTATTGATTTATTTTATTGAACCCTTATTTTAAAAGATAAATTGACTGAGAACACATTCTCATTTACAGCAACAACCTGGGGAATGGTTACAAGGGAGAGGAGGGGGGATTAATGAGCCAATTGGAAGATGGGGATGATTAGTTGGCCATGATGGTATGAGGGCCAGATTGGGAATTTAGCCAGGACACCGGAGTTAACACCCCTACATTTCGTAATGTGCGAGTGCATCAGCAGTTGGGGCCCCCCAACCAAATCTCCCTTTACAAAACATGGCCCCGGAGGGAGGTTAGGGAGGTTAAGGGTTGGGGGCTATAATCTACTTACATTTTCTTGCAAGATGCATGACCCTCTAGAACACACTTTTCTATTTCTGGTAGTGCCAGAACAAACCCAATAATGTCATCCTAAATATGAACACAACATTTTGCCACAGACAAGTATTACATCTGTTTAGAAAAAGAGCTGCCAACTCTCACGCATTGGACGTGAGACACGCATTTGACCCTCTTCTGACACTCACGGCACATCTCTTATATCTCATGCATTGAAAAGTACTGCTTTATTTTTCTAATTCGTCCATTCTATAGTCAGCACGTTGACCTTTCAACTGTGCTCAAAATCATATTGAAATCTGAGCATCAGTGCCTTCAATTTAACATCATCATGAGCAGAAATTCTATCATTGTCCTGTCTTGACACAGCACTGTGAACTGCAGCACATTGAAGAATATTGGTTTAGATTGGTTTAGTTATATAAGGCATCAAGGGGATTGGACGCATGTTTTATAGAAACTCCCCTCAAGATTAGAGTAAAAAGAGCATCATGATAGCGCTGTTTTATGTACAGTCGTGGCCAAAAGTTTTGAGAATGACACAAATATTAATTTTCACAAAGTCTACGAACAATGCCTTTTCCAGCACTTCCTTGACACTATCCTTCATCAGAGTTCTACTCAACAGCTCTGCACTGCTTCGCAATGTACAAGAAGTATGAATGCCCTGATTTCTGCAGAGGCCATATCACCATAAATGGTGAACACGACCAATACAGACGCCAGATTGCCCATGTAGCACCTTTTAGGATGTGACAACGAAAAGGAAGCAGACAGACCTAAACAGTATGTTTTAGTTGGGAAGTTTTGTTGGGTGACCTGATTTGGAACTATGAAAATCATTTTGTCAAACAGACAAATCAGAATCTGTTTGGACAATTTGTGTCTTTTGAAAATGAATTATATGAGGCTATGTATTATTGCAACCAATCATGTACAGCTTTTAATAAACCATACAAATTAGCATTGGCTATTAAATGCTCCAGTAATCAAGTTTTTGACATTTTAGTATTGTGCACATGATGGTGGGGGGTAGGCAGAGATGGTAGGGGGACTCACAACTCAAACGCATCATCTTTTGTCTATGTAGAGTACAATGATGGCAAGGTTCTTTAACTAGTAGTCACAAACCACCTGAATATTGATATTCATTATACAGTGCCTTCGGAAAGTATTCAGACCCCTTGACTTTTTCTACATTTTTTTACAGCCTTATTCTTGTTACAGCCTTATTCTAAAATGGATTAAATGCATAAAAATTGTCAGCAATCTACAAACAATACCCCATAA
The DNA here is from genome assembly GCF_018296145.1 of Oncorhynchus tshawytscha. Taxonomy (NCBI): domain Eukaryota; kingdom Metazoa; phylum Chordata; class Actinopteri; order Salmoniformes; family Salmonidae; genus Oncorhynchus; species Oncorhynchus tshawytscha. Next base: position 34,732,980 of record NC_056439.1, on the reverse strand, counting down.
TGACAAAGCGAAAACAGGTTTTTAGACATTTTTGCAAATTTATTACAGATAAAAAACAGAAATACCTCATTTACATAAGTATTCAGACCCTTTGCTATGAGCCTTGAAATTGAGCTCAGGTGCATCTGGTTTTCATTGATAATCCTTGAGATGTTTCTACAAATAGATGTAAGTCCACCTGTGGCAAATTCAATTGTCAGAGCAAAAACCAAGCCATGAGGTCGAAGGAATTGTCTGTAGAGCTCCGAGACAAGATTGTGTTGAGGCACAGATCTGGGGATGGGTACCAAAAATTTTTTGCAGCATTGAAGGACCCCAAGAACATAGTTGCCTCCATCACTCGTAAATGGAAGAAGTTAAGAACCACCAAGACTCTTCCTAGAGCTGACCACCTGGCCAAACTGAGTAATTGGGCGAGAAGGGCCTTGGTCGGGGAGGTGATCAAAAACCCGATGGTTCCAGGGTTCCTCTGTGGAGATGTGAGAACCTTCCAGAAGGACAACCATCTCTGCATTACTCCACCAATCAGGCCCTTAAAATACCTTCAGACCATGAGAAACAAGATTCTCTGGTCTGATGAAACCAAGATGGAACTCTTTGGCCTGAATGCCAAGCGTTATGTCTGGAGGAAACCTGGCACCATCCCTACGGTGAAGCATGGTGGTGTTAGCATCATGCTGTGGGGATGTTTTTCAGAGGCAGGGACTGGGAGACTAGTCATGATAGAGGGAAAGATGAACCGAGCAAAGTACCGAGAGATCCTTGATGAAAACCTCCTCCAGAGCGCTCATGACCTCAGACTGGGGCGAAGGTTCACCTTCCAACAGGACAACGAGACCTGAAATTAGCTGTGCAGCAACGCTCCAGCAAATAGACGTGCAGCAACGCTCCCCATCCAACCTGACAGAGCTTGAGAAGAGATGCAGAGAAGAATGGTAGAAACTCCCCAAATACAGGTGTGCCAAGCTTGTAGGGTCATCCCATCGAAGACTCGAAAGGTGCTTCAACAGAGTACTGAGTAAAGGGTCTGAATACATATGTAAATGTGATAGTTCTGTTTTTTTATTTTTTATAAATTTGCAACTTTTTGTAAAAACATTTTTTTGCTTTGTCTTTATGGTGTATTGTGTGTAGATTGTTGAGGAAAAAAATAATTGAATACATTTTAGAATAAGGCTGTAACCTAACGAAATGTGGAGACATTTAAGGGGTCTGTGTTCTTTCTAAAGGCACTTTATGTTTCTCGAAGGTTGGATGATTGAGAAATGAATTGTTATAACAACAACATTTTCAAACACCCAGCACTTGTGAAACATAGACTATGGGTGGCCAACCCTCCTGGAGAGCATGCAGGATTTTCTTCTAGCCCTATTTTAAATGGAGTTCACCCAAATGACAAAATACAAAATGTTTGTGTCCTTAACTTGAAAGCAATCTATGGACAAGGAGACTGCAATCTATGATTTGGTTACCCACTGCAATCAACTATTAATATTAACATTACCTGTGCAGAGTCTTGGTGTAGTGGTAACACCTGAGAACAGAGAGCAATCTCTTCTTCCAACCTTCCCACTGCTCCTCCCTAAGTCTGAATAAAGTGTCAAACCAGCTAAAAAATGTGTTTTAAAAATAATATTAGCATACTTTAAATGTCATCCTCCAAAAATGTCAAAGTAACAAAGTCATCGAATTTTGAGTGTCAATTTAATGTTCAAAGCATCCTGAATACACCTGAATATACCTTTATTTTACACTCTTCCACCCTGGTCATAGGCTTAAGCCAAGTCAAAATACCTAGAATTGCAGGAAATTAGCTTTAATCATCCAGAAGTGGTGCTCCTAGTGGCCGGGGACTTTAATGTAGGAAAACTTATATCAGTTTTATCTCATTTCTACCAGCATGTCACATGTGCAACCAGAGAGGACAAAAACTCTAGACTACCTTTAATCCACACACAGAGATGCATACAAAGCTCTCTACCACCCTCCATTTGGCAAATCTGTCCATAATTCTCTCCTCCTGATATCTGCTTACAAGCAAAAACTAAAGCAGGAAGTACCAGTGACTTGCTCAATACGGAAGTGGTCAGATGGATACCAAGATGGCGTAGCAGTGAAGACGTGTTTGTTTGTCCTCTCGTGTACTTTTGTATTTTTCATATTTTTTGTATATATATATATATATATATTTCAATTTATTTTCAATCTCTTTTCGATTTTTAATTCGATTATACCTTCCGGTAACCTGCCTCACCCAATGTGATACGGAATCGCTATTATTTTAAATTTTAGAACACATTCAAGAACCTCCAGAAGCTAACCAGCTAATTAGCTACAACCTATTTAGTCAGTGTTAGCCACTGCTAGCGGCTTTTACCTTCTGCAGAGATACCAGCCCTGTTTTTAGCCTGGATAATACTCGCTAGTCTACCAGTATCGGACTGTCTCTCCACAACAACGTCGGATTCCTGCCGTAATCCCTGGACCACTACTTCTGATCTTCACAGCTAGCTTGCAGCTAGCTAGCTCACAGCTTGCAGCTTGCTAGCTCACAGCTAGCTTGCACTCACCGTTGTACCCAGTACCGAAGCTATCCCTGAGGCCCACCTACAGGCCTACTCAGCTGTTCACCCGAACCCCACTCATACACGGCTAGAGCCCAATACTCCACCGGATCCTTGCTGTAAACTCTGGACCTTGGCACCGGATCCCCGCTGCTACCGATTGGATATAGTGGCTAACGCCACTGCCACGAAGCTAGCACCAGTTAGCCGTGAGCCAGGCACATCTCCCGGCTAGCAAACTAAATTCCACAATACCTCTTTCGCCATCTGGCTTGGATTCTCTGTCGACGTGGCGCCCCGCCGCACCACCACGACTGGTCTGCCGATGAATACTCCATCCGCTGTGCCTTCATCCGGCCTCCGTCGGAGCTGACGCTCCTACTAGCCTAGGGCTACTAACTTTAACTTTGCTTTTTGTTTTCAAGCAGAAATTTGCATCCTGTAGCTCCAACTCCAAAAAGTTCTGGGACACTGTAAAGTCCATGGAGAACAAGAGCACCTCCTCCCAGCTGCCCACTGCACTGAGGCTAGGTAACATGGTCACCACCGATAAATTCATGATAACCGAAAACTTCAACAAGCATTTCTCAACGGCTGGCAGTGCCTTCCTCCTGGCTACTCCAACCTCGGCCATCATCCCCCCCCGCAGCTACTCGCCCAAGCCTCCCCAGCTTCTCCTTTACCCAAATCCAGATAGCAGATGTTCTGAAAGAGCTGCAAAACCTGGACCTGTACAAATCAGTTGGGCTTGACAATCTGGACCCTCTATTTCTGAAACTATCCGCCGCCATTGTCGCAACCCCTATTACCAGCCTGTTCATCCTCTCTTTCATATCGTCTGAGATCCCCAAGGACTGGAAAGCTGCCGCAGTCATCCCCCTCTTCAAAGGGGGAGACACCCTGGACCCAAACTGTTACAGACCTATATCCATCCTGCCCTGCCTATCTAAGGTCTTCGAAAGCCAAGTCAACAAACAGATCACTGACCATCTTGAATCCCACCGTATCTTCTCCGCTGTGCAATCTGCTTTCCGAGCCAATCACGAGTGCACATCAGCCACGCTCAAGGTACTAAAATATATCATAACTGCCTTCGATAAAAGACAGTACTGTGCAGCCGTCTTCATCGACCTGACCAAGGCTTTCGACTCTGTCAATCACCATATTCTTATCGGCAGACTCAGTAGCCTCGGTTTTTCTAATGGCTGCCTTGCCTGTTTCACCAACTACTTTACAGACAGAGTTCAGTGTGTCAAATCGGAGGGCACGTTGTCCGGTCCTCTGGCAGTCTCTATGGGGGTGCCACAGGGTTCAATTCTCGGGCCGACTCTTTTCTCTGTATATATCAATGATGTTGCTCTTGCTGCGGGCGATTCCCTGATCCACCTCTTCGCAGACGACATCATTCTGTATACTTCTTGCCCTTCCTTGGACACTGTGCTATCTAACCTCCAAACGAGCTTCAATGCCATACAACACTCCTTCCGTGGCCTCCAACTGCTCTTAAACGCTAGTAAAACCAAATGCATGCTTTTCAACCGTTCGCTGCCTGCACCCGCACGCCCGACTAGCATCACCACCCTGGATGGTTCCGATCTAGAATATGTGGACATCTATAAGTACCTAGGTGTCTGGCTAGACTGTAAACTCTCCTTCCAGACTCATATCAAACATCTCCAATCCAAAATCAAATCTAGAATCGGCTTTCTATTTCGCAACAAAGCCTGCTTCACTCACGCCTCCAAACTTACCCTAGTAAAACCGACTATCCTACCGATCCTCGACTTCGGCGATGTCATCTACAAAATAGCTTCCAATACTCTACTCAGCAAACTGAATGCAGTTTATCACAGTGCCATCCATTTTGTTACTAAAGCACCTTATACCCCCCACCACTGCGACCTGTATGCTCAAGTCGGCTGGCCCTCACTACATATTCGTTGCCAGACCCACTGGCTCCAGGTCATCTACAAGTCCATGCTAGGTAAAGCTCCACTTTATCTCAATTCACTGGTCACGATGGCAACAACCACCCGTAGCACGCGCTCCAGCAGGTGTATCTCACTGATCATCCCTAAAGCCAACACCTCATTTGGCCGCCTTTCCTTCCAGTTCTCTGCTGCCTGTGACTGGAACGAATTGCAAAAATCGTTGAAGTTGGAGACTTTTATCTCCCTCACCAACTTTAAACATTTGCTATCTGAGCAGCTAACCGGTCGCTGCAGCTGTACATAGTCTATCGGTAAATAGCCCACCCAATTTACCTACCTCATCCCCATACTGTTTTTATTTATTTATTTTTCTGCTCTTTTGCACATCAGTATCTCTACCTGCACATGACCATCTGATCATTTATCACTCCAGTGTTAATCTGCTAAATTGTAATTATTCGCCTACCTCCTCATGCCTTTTGCACACAATGTATATAGACTCTTTTTTTCTTTTTCTTTTTTTTCTTCTGTGTTATTGACTTGTTTATTGTTTACTCCATGTGTAACTCTGTGTTGTTGTCTGTTCACACTGCTATGCTTTATCTTGGCCAGGTCGCAGTTGTAAATGAGAACTAGTTCTCAACTAGCCTACCTGGTTAAATAAAGGTGAAATATATATATATTTTTTTAAAGATGACGCAGATGCTACACTACAGGACTGTTTCGCTAGCACAAACTGGAATATGTTCTGGGATTCATCAAATGGCATTGAGGAGTATACCACCTCAGTCAGCAGCTTCATCAATAAGTGCATTGACGAAGTCGAACCCACAGTGACCATAAGTACATATCCCAACCAGAAACCATGGATTACAGGCAACATCACCATAGAGCTAGAAGCTAGAGCTGCTGCTTTCAAGGAGCGGGACCCTAATCCGGAAGCTTATAAGAAATCCCGCTATGCCCTCAGACGGACCATCAAACAAGCAAAACTTCAATACAGGATTAAGATTGAATCCTACTACACTGGCTCTGACGCTCGTCGGATGTGGCAGGGCTTGAAAACTGTTACAGACTACAAAGGGAAACCCAGCCGCGAGCTGCCCAGTGACGCGAGCCTACCAGACGGAGCTAAATGCCTTTTATGCTCGCTTCGAGGCAAGCAACACTGAAGCATGCATGAGAGCACCAGCTGTTCTGGATGAAAGTGTGATCACGACCTCGGTAGCCAATGTAAGCAAGACCTTTAAACAGGTCAACATTCACAAAGCCGGGGGCCAGATGGATTCCCAGGACATGTACTCAGAGCATGCGCGGTCCAACTGGCAAGTGTCTTCACTGACATTTTCCACCTATCCCTGACTGAGTTTGTAATACCTACATGTTTCAAGCAGACCACCATAGTCCCTGTGCCCAAGGAAGCGAAGGTAACCTGCCTAAATTATTACCGCCCGTAGCACTCATGTCTGTAGCCATGAAGTGATTTCAAAGGCTGGTTATGGCTAACATCAACAGCATCCTCCCGGATACCCTAGACCCACTCCATTTCGCATACCGCCCAACAGATCCACAGATGATGCAATCTCAATCACACGCCACACTGCCCTTTCAACCTGGACAAGAGTAACACCTATGTGAGAATGCTGTTAATTGACTACAGCTCAACATTCAACACCATAGTGCCCAGAAAGCTCATCACTAAGCTAAGGACCCTGGGACTAAACACCTCCCTCTGCAACTGGATCCTAGACTTCCTGACGGGTAGGCAACAACACGTCTGCTATGCTGATCCTCAACACTGGGGCCCCTCAGGGGTGTTTCCGTAGTCCCCTCTTGTACTCCCTGTTCACCTACGACTGCGTGACCAAACACGACTCCAACACCACCATTAAGTTTGCTGACGACACAACAGTGAGTAAGCCTGTTCACCGACAACAATGAGACAGCCTATAGGGAGGTCAGAGACAACAACTTTTCCCTCAATGTGAGCAAGACAAAGGAGCTGATCGAGGACTATAGGAAAAGGTGGGCCAAACAGGGCCCCATTGACATCGACAGGGCTGTAGGGGAGTGGGTCTAGAGTTTCAAGTTTGTTGTTGTCCACATCACCAACTAACTATCATGGTCCAAACACACCAAGACAGTCGTGAAGAGGGCATGACAACACCTTTTCACCCTCAGGAGACTGAAAATATTTGGCATGGGTCCCAAAAATCCTCAAAAGGTTCTACTGCTGAACCATCGAGAGCATCTGACTGTAAGGCTCTACAGAGGGTAGTGCGTACGACCCAGTACATCACTGGGGCCAAGCTTCCTGCCATCCAGGACCTATATAGTAGGCGGTGTCAGAGGAAAGCCCAAAAAATTGTCTGAGACTCCAGTCGCCCAAGTCATAGACTGTTTTCTCTGCTACCGCACATCAAGCGGTACCGGAGCGCCACGTCTAGGACCAAAAGGCTCCTTAACAGCTTCTACCCCCAAGCCTTAAGACTGCTGAACAATTAATCAAATGGCAATCAGATTATTTACATTGGCACCCCCTCCAATAGTTTTTTACACTGCTGCTACTCACTGTTTATCATCTATTCATAGTCACCTCACCCCTACCTGCATGTAAAAATTACCTTGACTAACCTGTACCCCCGCACATTGATTTAGTACTGGTACCCCATGTATACTGCCTCGTTATTGTTATTTTATGGTGTTAGTGTTTATAGTTCTTTACTTTAGTTTGATAAATATTTTCTTAACTCTTTCTTTAACTGCACTGTTGGTTAAGGGCTTGTAAGTAAGCATTTCACGGTAAGGTCTACACATGTTGTATTCGGAGCAGGTGACAAATAAAGTTTGATAGGGGGCAATGAAATTCACATAGAAAAGATCACTCCAAGCTTTCAAAAGTTGGCAGCCCTGGACTCTGAAACAGTTTCGTGCACGAGGGAATTTCAAAACTGAAGCTGTCTCGTGCACAAGGGAATTTCCCGTCCACGTGTCTGAATACACTATTTTGAAGGCGGGATCAAAACAAACACTCTGATTGGTTATGAGAACAAAACGCGAAAAATATCTTAAAGGGCCATACACGAGTCACGTTATAAAACAATAAAAATGGCCTAACGTACCGATGCTTCTTTAAGACCACTTCAATTTAGCCTATTTTTTTTCTGTGTTCACGCCCTGTTTGAGGGCGGGTGATTTTCTAGCTGACGTCTGTGAAATGAAATCAGCTTGTTGCTATTTGTCTCACACAGAATAAAAGTTTGCGTGGGGTGATACTGAGTACGGACTAAATCCATTTGGGTTTACAGTGAAAATATACCCTTTTCATTTTTCTATACACTAAGGACTATCTCGTGGTGAGTTCCGAGTCTTAATGTATCAAATAAGATTGAACACTGTCATTAACCTGTTGTTTTTTACATTGTTGTTTTGCTGGTCTGCATAGTTTGAAAGACCTGCCTGTGCTGTAAAATCTTGGGCATTGTGTGTCATCATTGAGCCGCTACATTGTCTCTCACAACATCCCTGTATAGCCACTGGGATAAAGTGACTTTACCGACCCATTATGTGGCTATTTCTCACCGATATATGCCATCGGATGAATATTTTACTAACTTTTGTCTTGACAGTAGTTGTGGGGTGTTGTATTATGACAACAATCGTAGCCAACCTTGTAGGCTGTTTTACTTTTCGCGCTGCGATCTCTGTAGAGCTACCGTCTGTCGGCACCGTGTCGGCATTTCCAGCTTCTGGTTGGTTTACTTAAACTCTAAACAAGCACGCAATTTAACCAGGGACCCACACTGGAAAAGAGCACATCTATATCGTCGACTATGTAATTCGTTCAACTTTGATTATTAACGTGCATGGCTTATAAACAAAGGAATAAGCAAGTGTAATAAGACAGCTATTACAGGTTGTTCTGAAATAATCAGAGCGCGTTACGATAAAGAAGAGAATAAAGATTATCTGCGGCCGCACAATAAATGAGTTGAGAGAGACGGTTGTCATTGTCATATCTCACAGTTCAGTGTCTCTGGGGTAGTATAGCCCATATAATGTCAGTTACCCGAATGGTTTTAGTGTCCTTTGCCTGACCCACCCGTCTTGACCACACTCCTTATCCGAAACCTCACTTTCCCAAATAACTATATGCAGGGACACAGATAAAGAACTAGTTGTCACTGTCAGATTTCCAAATAGTGGGATATAGTGTGATGGGGGTAGAGAATTACTACAGGGGGCTGCATTTGTGTCTCTGTGAGTGTGTATGTACACTGTACGCGTGTAGTGTTTTTTGGGGGGTGATGGTCTTCTTTGTGGTGTAGGGTCTTCTTTGTGATGGAGAGTATTATTTGTGGTGTGTACATGACTCTGAGTATAACGTTCAACTATGTGTTGTTTATGACATTAGTGCTGTGCTCAAGAGGTGTATGGGTGTGAATGTTAAGCTGAGCTGATGTGAGTGTGTTGTCAGTATCTGTGGTGGTGTTTAGAGTTGTATTAAGTGATAGTAGGCTATTTGTAAATCCATGAACCCAATGCAGTAGGGGGAGCCACTGGCTGACACACTCTTAAAAGGGCAGACTTTGGTCTGTGGCAGAGAACTGAATGGAAGTAGTAAGACAAATAACCTAAGTATATCTTTTCCACATTTTGTTATGTTACAGCCTTGTTCTAAAATTGATACAATAATTTCTTACTCTCATCAATCTACACACAATACCCCATAATGACAAAGCAAAAACAGGTTTTCAATTTATTTTGCAAATGTATTACAAACAAAAAAAACAGAAATACCTTATTTACATAAGTATTCAGACCCTTTGCTATGAGACTCGAAATTGAGCTTAAGTGCATCCTGTTTCCATTGATCATCCTTGAGATGTTTCTACAACTTGATTGCGGTCCACCTGTGGTAAATTCAACTGATTTGACATGATTTGGAAAGGCACAAACCTGTCTATATAAGGTAGCCCAGTTGACAGTGCATGTCAGAACAAAAACCAAGCCATGAAGTCGAAGCAATTGTCCGTAGAGCACTGAGACAGGATTGTGTCGAGGCACAGATCTGGGGAGGGGTACCAAAAAATGTCTGCTGCATTGAAGGTCCCCAAGAACACAGTGGTCTCCATCATTCTTAAATGGAAGAAGTTTGGAACCACCAAGACTCTTCCTAGAGCTGGCCGCCTGGCCAAACTGAACAATCGGGGAGAAGGCCCTTGGTCAGGGAGGTGACCAAGATGGTCACTCTGACAGAGCTCCAGGGTTCCTCTGTGGAGATGGGAAAGATGAGAGGAGCAAAATTCCCAAGAAGACTCAAGGCTGTAATTGCTGCCAAATATACTTCAACAAAGTACTGAGTAAAGGGTCTGAAAACTTATGTAAATGTCATATTTCAGTTGTATGTTTTTTTTAATACATTTTCAAAAATGTCTAAAAACCTGTATTTGCTTTGTCATTATGGAGTATTGTGTGTAGATTGATGCAATGTGGAAAAAGTCAAGGGGTCTGAACTTTCTGAATACACTGTATTTTCTTGCAACTTCCATGTTCTTGTCTTGTTTGCCAGAACAAAGCACTAAGTGGTTTTCCACATAGGGCTTATTGTGAATGCATACAGCGTGGCATAGCAAACCCCAGAATAATAGGCACTAAAGAGACTGAGGCAAATCTCTTTGGGTGAATAAATTAAAAAGTGTCCTCAGAAGCTGGCATGTTGACAAATCCAAGGAGAGAAGAGGAGAGTGGCTCTGTCTCTCTTCCTCCAAGGCTGTCATTACCCATTTGTTGCACTCTCATTTGGAAGTGGTGTGTTAGTAGCCTAACCCTGCATTAAAGGCTTGATGGAGAGTTCTGAAAGGGTTCACAAAGGTTACTTACATTTCAGAAGTATTTTCATAACTCGTTTGACCCCCATATTGCTGAAGGTTGCAATGCTGTGAATGAACCAAGCAGGGAGATTGTTGTCTGCTAATCTCTTGTGGACAGACTACGTAAGCATAAATGGTACAGTAGAGCTGTCATGCGTGGAGCAAATCAAATCAAATCCAATTTTATTGGCCACATACACATGGTTAGCAGATGTTGATGCAAGTGTAGTGAAATGCTTGTGCTTCTAGTTCCGACTATGCAGTAAAACCTAACAATTAATCCAACAAATTCACAGCAACTACCTTATACACACAAATGTAAAGGGATGAACAAGAATATGTACTGTACATGTAAATATATGGATGAGCGATGGCATGTGGCATAGGCAAGATGCAGTAGATGGTGTCGAATACAGTATATACATATGAGATGAGTAATGTAGGATATGTAAACATTCTTAAAGTGGCGTTATTTAAAGTGACTGGTGATACTTTTATTACGTCAGTTTATTTAATAAGTGGCCAGAGATTTGAGTCTGTATGTTGGCAGCAGCCTCTCTATGTTAGTGATGGCTGTTTAACAGTCTGATGGCCTTGAGATAGAAGCTGTTTTTCAGTCTCTCGGTCCCAGATTTGATGCACCTGTACTGACCTCGCCTTCTGGATGATAGTGAACAGGCAGTGGCTCGGGTGGTTGTTGTCCTTGATGGTCTTTTTGGCCTTCCTGTGACATTGGGTGCTGTAGGTGTTTTGCTCCCGGTGATGCGTTGTGCAGACCGCACCACCCTCTGGTGAGCCTTGTGGTTGAGGGCAGTGCAATTGCAGTACCAGGTGGTGATACAGCCCGACAGGATGCTCTCGATTGACAACATATCCCAAGTGAGCCATGTTTCCGTGAAACAGAGAATGTTACAATCTCTGTCTCTCTGGAAGGCAACTTGTGCCCTAATTTCATCCACCTTGTTATCTAGAGATTGGACAGTATTAGTTCCGGTGCTTTGGACAAATCACATTTTCACAGGTGTTAGCATCTTTTGAATTTCGGAAGAGGAAGGGATATTTGGCCGCCAGTCTAGTTTCCGATCTCTTCTCAACACATGAACCCAGAACTTCATCGAGCATCTGACCGATTACACAATACTTTAGTTCTGGGTTAACCAAGAGTATTTTCTCTGCTAGCCTAGGGCCTGAAACACTGGACGTACTGGGGGGATCCTTAAGTGTGATCTTGAAGCAATGTTGTACAGAATCTTTTAACTTTTTTGTTGTTTTTTACAACTGTCATGAACTATTTATTATAAGCAAGTCTTTGGAGACCAAGCTTCAGTTTTGCCATATAAACCTATTAGTCAGATATGCAAATAATTTGTTGTCTAGACTACTCTGCATGTTGTAGTCTCAATCCTTTGGACTGTATGAGGGACCAAGCTAGCCACAGGTCTGCTGGGTTGAGATCGGAGAGAGATGGAGACTGCCTCTCGCTCAACCAAACCCCCGATTTAGGTACATTTAGCCAACAAGTCTCTTAGCCGCAGCCAATTGTGTGGTTTGATGACTGTGATGAGCTGAACGATTTGTCTAAATCAGCAGTGTGCTTCACAACCACAGACTGAGCAGATCTCTGCTAGTTTTCTGTTTCACATAGATATCCCCCACTGACCTGGGTCTGCTCTGTCTGGATCAGCCAGCGTGGGTTTTATTTATGGAAGGGTAGTTATTATGGATTAGAAAGTTGTCTTTAATGATAATTAAATGTTACATGTACTCTGCCTGAGGTCCAGCCTGAGGTCATCTCATTAGTACAGTGACAGACATGTTTAGAATCCACATTGATTTGAAGGTAATGATCTCAATTTATCAAAACAGTAGTCAAAGGAAGTCTTAGCAGAGCAATAGGCCCAACTCCCTCTCAATTTCTCTCTTCTCCCCCTAGGCAGGTCTTGGCAGATCGCCGCCGTATGGACGATGAGGAGGATGATGTGTTTGAGCCAGACTCCCACTGCTGGCTCACAGCCTTCAGGGAGATAAAGTACGAGGACAGGGGAACCCAGACACCCAGCCCTGTCCTGCCACTGCCCAATAATATGCTGCCCTGCGGGGTGGCCCAGGAGCCCAGACCACTCTTCTACGGTACGGCCACACACACTATGTTAACACACACCCACGCAAACACAGTGTGAGGAATAGATAAGAGTGGAGCTCTGCTGTACTCCGCTCTTGGCGCCTGATAGTCCCAGCCACAGCAGCTTTTATGACCTGTGTGTAGTGTACCCAGCTGCTTTCCCATTCAGATGGCGCCATTAGGTGATTTAGCCTGGCCCTGATGTGACATCAGGCCATACCTGTATAACTGACCCTTTACTAGAACACCAAGGATAGCTGTCTGTCAGTGATGACCTCTCTGTCCTGTCACACTACAGATAGCACTGGTAATGGAAAGATTACTGTATCTGAACTTTGGCGTTGTTATGAGTTGCAGAGCATATTGCACTCTCAATGAACATTAAGATATTGACCTGACCAGTATCTATGGCTTTTTTCCCACAGGCAACGCCGGCTTTCGATTGCACTTCCCAGCGCAGTTTGAGCGTGTTGGAGACCAGGGGCCTCTGGGAGAGCGAGGGGGGATGGAGCGGCTCAATCGGCAGCCCCAGCTGCCAGCACGCAGCATAGAGGTCTGCATTGGACAGAAACTCCAACTCATCGGAGACCAGTTCCACCAAGAACACCTTCAAGTGGTGAGAATACCCACCGTGACTGACTGCACAGCACAGCTAAAGTCCACTGAGCAGGCCTACTGTACTCAGAGGTCTGCTGAGAGAGAGACTGAGCAGCAGAAGTGGCTTCTTTACGGGCATCCATTGTGGTCATGTCTCAGTGTCCCGTGTTTGTTTTGGCTAGTCAGTGAGCATGCATTAGCCCAGTGTTCTGACCTCTCATTCTACCCCCCCAAGACGTAGCTTAACCAGGGCAGCCTTTCCCACACTCACCCCTTCCCTCCCGGTCTCAGCTTCCTGTTTATTTCTCTCTGCCTTTCTCACCCCATTTCCTCCCTATGCTGCCACGGCGCCACAGGGCGCATGGAGGAGTCCACACCAAACACTGTATACTATGGTCGGGGTGACACTTTTAGTTCATGTACTGGCTGCATTGAAGTAGTCAGACTATTCTCTCTCTTGACATACTATAGGTTAGGTTGTATTGGTGGTAGAACCGTGGATCATTGAGAGTTTCTTTCTGCAGAGCACCAATGGCACATTTAGAGGGAAAGGAAAACACAGAGTCAAAGACACACTCACACACACTCTTACACACATAAACACACTCAACACATTCTCACAGAGAGACTAAGCTGAAGTGACCGGACTAGGTAAACATGTTGTACTTGCTACGATTATGATATATGATTGTCTCACCCAGCTATCTTAAGATGAATGCACTAATTGTAAGTCGCTCTGGATAAGAGCGTCGGCTAAATAACTAAAATGAAAAAACGAATATTGTAACCCGAAGCTTGGCGCGTGAGCCCAGGTGAACAGCTGTGGTTAGGGAGTCTGACCAACTTAAGAAAACCGTCTTGCATTTCCTTAAAATCTCTTTCATGAATTGGACCTCTTGAGTCTTAAGCATGAAACACACAGAGAATCTCACTGCCGATAGACTGCTGACTAGGTACTTACCACAGTGGGAGGTCATTCCTTCACTTGCTAGAACAAAAGCGGTACCTGCTGCATTCCGCCCCAGTAGCAACGAACCTGCCATTTCTATTTGTAGAATCGCAATGCTCGTCAGTGGCCAACTACTTGACTTTGAGCCAATCAAAGAGCACAAATCCCCACGTGGGGAAGCCATCAGGAGTGACAACAAAAAGGAAAAAATAACACATTTTCTCTGTACATTCATGATTAAATGTCATGAGCCAGTCATACTTCATATGCAATGTAGGCTATAGGATGGTAACTAGTTAAGTACACAGACGCAATGCAATGCACACAACACTAAATACTTCCTCCAAACTAGCTAACACTATAGTTAGTATTGACATAATTAAAGCTGCAATATGTAACTTTTTGGGGGACCCAACCAAATTCACATAGAAATGTAAGTTATAGATCTGTCATTTTTATGGAAAACAAGTCTAAGAAGGGGTAGATCGGTTCTATGTGCACTATGCCTATGCTTCCCAGGTCTTGTACACCACCATAAGTTTTGTGAAAATACATTTTTGGTTATGGAAAATATATTTCACAGCAGTTTAGATGGCACAAGGATCTCTACACTATACTTGCTTGTTTTGTCACAACTGAAATTAGGTGAACTATTCAAATTTTAGCAACCAGGAAATGGCTGAGCGATTTCTCTGTAGTGCACCTTTAAATCACAATGAATTAGTGTCTGTGAAACAGCTGCCTGTGTTAGCTGCCAAGTTAGTGCAGTGTCCTTAGCTAGCTAGAAAGCTATATTGTGCTAGCTAGCGAATATGCTAACATTAGGTAGCTAGCAAAAAAAATGGCTATGGGCCGGCACTGGCAGTATGAGATTATGGAGAGGGAATTAAGTAGTTTCTTCATCATCTTGCTAGGTAGTTATCTAGCTGTGGCCATCTGGGATTTCTACAAAATAGCAATATTTAACGTAGCTATCTAGATTTCATTGGAATCTAAACCATAAATTAAGCAACACTCACAGACATGCGTTTTTCAAACAATGCTACTGCCACCATCTGGTTTGGAGTATTTTAACAAGGCTGTGGATGACGACTTCAAGGTCTTTGCTGTGTGAACACAAAATAGATTGACTGCCGACACTGTTCAGAGGTGCTAAGGCAGGCAAACATTTGACAATCCTACCAGTGTGTCTGAGCTACAGGGCATTCTGAAAGTATTCAATCTACACACAATACCCATAATAACGAAGCAAAAACAGGTTTTTTGAACTTTGTGCACATTTATAAAAAATATTACGTATACATAAGTATTCAGACCCTTTACTCAGTACTTTATTAAAGCACCTTTGGCAGGGATTACAGCCTCAAGTCTTCTTGGGTATGACGCTACAAGCTTGGCACACCTGTATTTGGGGAGTTTCTCTCATTCTAATCTGCAGATCCACTCAAGCTTTGTCATGTTGGATGGAGAGTGTCGCTGCACAGCGATTTTTCTGGTCTTTCCAGAGATGTTTGATCGGGTTCAAGTCCGGGCTCTGCCTGGGCCACTCAATGAATTTCAGAGACTTGTCCCAAAGCCACTCCGTCATTGTCTTGGATCTCTTCTTTGGGTCGTTGTCCTGTTGGAAGGTGAAACTTCGCTCCAGTCTGAGGTCCTGAGAGCAGGTTTTCATCAAGGATTTCTCTGTACTTTGCTCCGTTCATCTTTCCCTCGATCCTGACTAGTCTCCCAGTCACTGCCGCTGAAAAACATCCACACAGCATGATCCTGCCACCACCATGCTTCACTGTAGGGATGATGCCAGGATTCCTCCAGACATGGCGCTTGGCATTCAGGTCAAAGAGTTCCATCTTGGTTTCATCAGACCAGAGTCTTTTAGATGCCTTTTAGCAAACTCCAAGCGGGCTGTAATGTGCCTTTTACTGAGGATTGGCTTCCATCTGGCTGATTGGTGGAGTGCTGCAGAGATGGTTGTCCTTCTGGAAGGTTCTCCCATCTCCACAGAGGAACTGTGGAGCTCTGTCAGAGTGAACATCGGCCAAGGCCCTTTTCCACTGGTTGCTCATTTTGGCTGGGCGACCAGCTCTGGGAAGAGTCTTGGTGGTTCCAAAATGCTTCCATTTAAGATTGATGGAAGCCACTGTGTTCTTGGGGACCTTCAGTGCTGCAGACATTTTTTGGTACCCTTCCCCAGATCTGTACTGCGACACAATTCTGTTTCTGAGCTCTACGGCCAATTCCTTCGACCTCATGGCTTGGTTTGTGTTCTGACATGCACTGTCAACTGTGGGACCTTATATAGACAGGTGTGTGCCTTTCCAAATCATGTTCAAACAATTTGAATATGACCACAGGTAGACACCAATAAAGATGTAGAAACATCTCAAGGATGATTCATGGAAACAGAATGCATTTTTTCTCCCACACTCACGCTGAGATTTTATTAATACCACAGACTTCTGTCCTGCAGCCACAGTGCACTGTGACTCATCTGATATGACACAGGACATTGCAGGCAGGCGTTATTACACTAGGGCTATGATACACTGACTGACACACAGCTTAGCCTCAGCAGAGACAGGCTAGGGCAGGGTATAAGGGAAGTGTCGCTCTCTCTCTCTCTCTCGTTTCTCACTGGGTAAACACAACAAGTAACATCAGTTAGTATGAGAACACTGTGATGTCATATCCTGACGCTACAGAGCGATAGGGCTCACACACTCACACACTGCTAACCTCAGCAAATAACCTCTCCCGGGCAGGTGGGACGGTAGCTTCCCACCTGGCCAACATCCGGTGAAATTGCAGAGCGCCAAATTCAAAATACAAATTGCTAATATTAAAAATTCATAAAAATACAAGTGTCATAGATGATTCTTTAGCTTAGCATCTTGGTAATCGAAGCACGTGGTCCAATTTACAATAGGCTTTATGGCGAAAGCATAGCATTTGATTGTCTGAGGACAGCGCCTCACGTACTTCCTGCATTAATATAAATTCATAACCTGCACAGGTGTCACAAAACACAGAAATAGCGATAAAATAAATCACTTACCTTTGAAGATCTTCATCTTTTTGCAATCCAAAGGTCCCCAGTTACACAATGAATGGTCGTTTTGTTCGATAAAGTCCCTCTTTATATCCCAAAAACTCTGTTTGGTTGGCGCGATTTGTTCAGTAATCTACTGGCTCAAAGGCGATCAAAACATGCAGACGAATACATCCTAATAGTACTGGTAAAGTTAGTCAAAACATGTCAAACAATGTTTATAATGAATCCTCAATTATCTAAATAATCAATAATATTTCAACTGGACAATTGTGTATTCAATAGAAAGGAAAAACAACGAAGGATGCGCACATGGTCACGCACGCAAACCAGCACTTCATGTAATCAGTGTCCACTAACCAAAAGGTCTTTGTCTTTGTCGTTTTTCAAAATACAAGCCTGAAACCATGTCTAAAGACTGTTGACATCTAGCGGAAGCCGTAGGAACTGCAACTCGAGTCCTAGTTATGAGACTTTCGCATAGAAAACCATAGGAAAGTCAAATGACCAAAAAAATAAATATTCCTGGATGGATTGTCCTTCGGGTTTCACCTGCAAAATCAGTTCCGTTATACCCACAGACAATGTTTTAACAGTTTTAGAAACTGAGAGTTTTCTATGCAATACTACCAATTTTATGCATATCCTAGCTTCTGGGCCTGAGTAACAGGCAGTTTACTTTGGGCACGTTTGTCATCCAAACTTCAAAATACTGCCCCCTGCCCCAGAGAGGCTAAGGAAAAAAACAACCGCGTGAGGCATTGTTTTTTAGATTTCCGAATCCCAGAGAATAGTGGATCTGGAATATTGACTTTGATTACCTACATAGTAAGCAACAGTTAGGTGTTATTTCAGTTCTTGAAGTTCTTGATTTACTCTCTTGTCATTCGAGTGGACAGAATTACTGTTCTTGTGTGCAGAGCCCACTCAGCCCAGGGAGTTATACAGGCCTGAGTCTCTGAGAGTTTCTCTCTGCCTGTCTGGCTGCTGTTGAGTGATGGTTGGACAGACTAACCCAAAACAGATCCGTGTGGTTTGTATGCGTGATCTCAAGTTTAGCCCATGTCTGCTATTCCTGGCACTGTGGTTTTGTTGTGTATATAAGTCTTCAGCAGTGAGGTAGGTACACTCATTTCCGTGCTGCAAGTATGCACGCACCCACATAAACTCAGAAAAAGACAGGACCCTGTCTTTCAAAGATAATTAATAAAAATCCAAACAACTTCACAGATTTTCATTGTAAAGTGTTTTTAACACTTTTTCCCATGCTTGTTCAATGAACCATAAACAATTAATGAACATGCACCTGGAACGGTCATTAAGACACTACCAGCTAACGGGCCTCCCGGGTGGCACAGTGGTTAAGGGCACTGTACTGCAGCTGTGCCACCAGAGACTCTGGGTTCGCGCCCAGGCTCTGAGGTAACCGGCCGCGACCGGGAGTTCTATGGGGCGACGCACAATTGGCCTAGCGTCATCCGGGTTAGAGAGGATTTTGCCGGTAGGGATATCCTTGTCTCATCGCACACCAGTGACTCCTGTGGCGGGCCGGGCGCAGTGCACGCTAACCAAGGTTGCACGGTGTTTCCTCCGTCACATTGGTGCGACTGGCTTCCGGGTTGGATGCGCGCTGTGTTAAAAAGCAGTGCGGCTTGGTTGTGTTGTGTATCGAAGGACGCATGACTTTCAACCTTTGTCTCTCCCGAGCCCGTACGGGAGTTGTAGCGATGAGACAAGATAGTAGCTACTAACAATTGGATACCACAGAATTGGGGAGAAAAAAGGGAGAAAAAAGATATTAAAAAAAGACACTACCAGCTTACAGGCGGTAGGTCACAGTTATGAAAACTTAGGACACTAAAGAGGTCTTAATACTGACTCTGAAAAACACCAAAAGAAAGATGCCCAGGGTCCCTGCTCATCTGCGTGAGCGTGCCTTAGGCATGCTGCAAGGAAGCATTAGGACTGCAGATGTGGCCAGGGCAATAAATTGCAATGTCTGTACTGTGAGACGCCTAAGACAGAGCTACAGGAAGACAGGACGGACAGCTGATTGTCCTCACAGTGGCAGACCACGTGTAACAACACCTGCACAGGATCGGTACATCCAAACATCAGCAGGCTCATCCTGACATGACCCTCCAGCATGACAATGCCACCAGCCATACTGCTCGTTCTGTGCGTGATTTCCGGCAAGACAGGAATGTCAGTGTTCTGCCATGGCCAGCGAAGAGCCTTGGATCTCAATCCCATCTGGGACCTGTTGGATCGGAGGGTGAGGGCTAGTGCCATTCCCCCCCAAAAATGTCCAGGAACTTGCAGGTGAGTTGGTGGAAGAGTGCGGTAACATCTCACAGCAAGAACTGGCAAATCTGGTGCAGTCCATGAGGAGGAGATGCACTGCAGTACTTAATGCAGCTGGTGGCCACTCCAGATACTGACTGTTACTTTTGATTTTGACCCCCCCCTTTTGTTCAGGGATACATTATTCCATTTCTGTTAGTCACATGTCTGTGGAACTTGTTCAGTTTATGTCTCAGTTGTTGAATCTTGTTATGTTCATACAAATATTTACACATGTTAAGTTTGCTGAAAATAAACACAGTTGACAGTGAGAGTACGTTTTCTTTTTTTGCTGAGTTTATGAACACGCTGTGTGCGTGTGTGTGTGTGCATGCATGCATGAGACTGAGTATGTGAGTGTGATCTCGTCTTTCAGACTCACTTGGACTGCCACTTTTCAATGTTGATATGTCTCTCTCGCCATCCCTCCATTTCTCCCTCTTGTTGGGTTATTGCAATTATGTAGGGCATCAGCAGGCTTTCAAACACAGTTTGACATTCATCTCTTTGATTGACTCATAAATGAAGAGACATGGCATACTGTGTATTATGGCTCAACACCCTCCCATTTCCATATCATCCTACCATCGTGGCAGGGGAAGGGCTTAAGGTGCTTAAGAGTATAAGAGGAGTATTGGTGCTGACAGATAAATTGCTCCTCCGTATGAGAAGGCTGGAGGGTCAGAGCAGAGGTCCCCAGAGCAGAGTAGGCTGACATGTCAGTAATGACAGACACAATGACAGGAAGACTGCCACAGTCTGCATGGGGGCGAGGAGCAGAGTTGAGTTACAATAGTGTGTTTTTCTAAAGACTCCTCCTGGTGCTTTCGATGAGTGTTGAAAGCGTAAGCATTGAATGTCCCTAGGGTGTGTGTGTGTGTGTGTGTGTGTGTGTGTGTGTTTCCTTTCCTTATCTTCTCACTGTTCTATAAGGACACTCTATTTTCTTTACAGCACACATGAGGGGGTGGGGAAAAATGCTTGTGGTTGTTGAGATGTGCATGTCTGTATTCCTGTCCACTTCTGCCTCTTGGTTGCACTCCTGTCCTGAGCTGTGAGTCTCTGGCCACTAGTCGCTGCCTGTCTGTGTAGCTGATAAGCTAATGCTTGTGTGAGCCATTGGGCCGACAGACAGACAGGTTGCCTGCATCATGAGGCTCTGACAAAACACATCAGGCTTATGTTAAAGTGATGATGCTCGGCACACGCATACTCAGGCTGACTGGCTCTCGTTCAGGCAAATGAGAAATAAGAGCACTCAGGATTTCCGGAAGGCCAAAGTTAGTTACTTTAAGGAGCAGTTCTCTCACTGTGGGTCTAACCCCAAGAAGTTCTGGAAAATTGTTAAAGACTTGGAGAATAAATCCTCCTCCTCACAGCTGCCCATGTCCCTTAATGTTGATGATGTGGTTGTTACTGACAAAGAGCCCATGGCTGAGCTGTTTACTCACCACTTCATTAAGTCCGGATTCCTATTTGACTCTGCCATGCCTCCTTGCCCGTCCAACATTTCCTCATCTCCCACCCCTTCTAATGCGACTAGCCCCGATGCTCCTCCCTCTTTTCCCCCTGCCCTGCTACAAATTTTCTCCCTGCAGTGTCCAAGGTGCTAAAGGAGCTGATTAAACCTGACCCCAAAAACCATCTGGGTCAGTTGCTGCCCCTATCATCGCCAAGCCTATCTCTGACCTTTTTAACCTGTCTCTCCTCTCTGGGGAAGTTCCCATTACTTGGAAGGTAACCACGGTGCATCCTTTATTTAAAAGGGGATATCAAGCTGATCCTAACTGTTATAGGCCTATTTCTATGTTGCCCTGTTTATCAAAAGTGTTGGACAAACTGACTGGCTTTCTTGATGTCTATAGTATTCTCTCTGGTATGTGGTTTCCGCTCAGGTTATGGATGTGTCACTGCAACCTTAATGGTCCTCAATGATGTCACTATTGCCATTGCCAAGCAATGTTGTGCTGCTATTTTTATTTACTTGGCCAATGCTTTTGATACGGCAGACCATTCCATTATTGTGGGCCGGCTAAGGAGTATTGGTGTCGCTGAGGGGTCTTTGGCCTGGTTTGCTAACTACATCTCTCAAAGAGTGCAGTGTCTTAGCCACTGCCTGTCACCAAGGGAGTACCCCAAGGCTCGATCCTAGGCCCCACGCTCTTCTCAATTTACATCAACAACATAGCTCAGGCAATAGGAAGCTCTCTCATCCATTTATATGCAGATGATTCAGTCTTACACTCAACTGGCCCCTCTCTGGATTTTGTGTTCAACACTCTAGAGCAAAGCTTTCTTAGTGTCCAACAAGCTTTCTTTGCCCCTAACCTTGTTCTGAACACCTCCAAAACAAAGGTCATGTGATTTGGTAAGAAGAATGCTCCTCTCCCCACAGGTGTGATTACTATCTCTGAGGGTTAAGAGCTTGAAGTAGTCACCTTATACAAGTAATTGGGAGTATGGCTAGAAGGTACATTGTCCTTCTCTCAGCACAAGCTGCAGGCTAAGGTTAAATCTAGACTTGGTATCCTCTATCGTAATCGCTCCTCTTTCACCCCAGCTGCCAAACTAACCCTGATTCAGATGACCATCCTACCCATGGTAGATTACGTAGACGTAATTTATAGTTTGGCAGGTAAGGGTGCTCTCCAGCGGCTAAATGTTATTTACCATTCGGCCATCAGATTTGCCTTCAATGATCCTTATAGGACACATCACTGCACTCAATACTCCCCTGTAAACTGGTCATCTCCGTATACCCGTCGTAAGACCCACTGCTTGATGCTTATTTATAAAACCCTTTTAGGCCTCACTCCCCCCTATCTGACACAAACAACACCCGTTCTGCCAGTCACATTCTGTTAAAGGTCCCCAAAACACACACATCCCTGGGTCACTCATCTTTTCCGTTCGCTGTAGCTAGAGACTGGAACCTTCTTGCCCTTTGTGCTGTTGTCTGTCCCCAACAACGTTTGTACCATGTTTTGTGCTGCCACCATGTTGTGCTGCTGCCATGTTATGTTGCTACCATGTTATGTTGTCATGTGTTGCTGCCATTCTAAGTTGTTGTCTTAGGTCTCTCTTTATGTCATTTTGTGGTGTCTCTCTTGTTGTGATGTGTGTTTTTGTCCAATATTTATATTTTATTTTTAATCCCAGCCCCCGTCCCCGCAGGAGGCCTTTTGCCTTCTTGTAGGCCGTCATTGTAAAGAAGAATTTTCTTAACTGACTTGCCTAGTTAAATAAAGGTGTAAAAAAAAAGAAAAAAAAAGGCAAAATCGTGGTCCAAAAATACAAATTTCCGATTGTTATGAAAACTTGAAATCGGCCCTAATTAATCGGCCATTCTGATTAATCAGTCGACCTCTAATGTGTACATTCTCACAGCCATAATGTCCTGTAAAAACGGCAGCAGTGACCTTGTCTCCTCCTCTGGTTCCTCCACCCTGCTCAGCACAGAGAGGGTGACAAGGTGTGGGCCCACCCTGTAGCTCCCTCATTGGTCATGAGTCACACTACTAACTGTCTAAAATGACTCAGTCAGGGTCTAAATTTAGCCAGTGATAGGGAACAGACACTTGCCAGACGTTTTTTAACACATTTTATTTAACCTTTATTTAACGAGGCAAGTCAGTCAAGAACACATTCTTATTTTCAATGACGGCCTAGGAACGGTGGATTAACTGCCTTGTTCAGGGGCAGAATGACAGATTTTTATGTTGTCAGCTCAGGGATTCAATCTTGCAACCTTACGGGTTAACTAGTCCAACGCTCTAACAACCTGCCTCACGAGGAGCCTGCCTGTTACGCGAATGCTGTAAGAAGCCAACGTAAGTTGCTAGCTAGCATTAAACTTATCTTATAAAAAACAATCAATCAATCAATCATAATCACTAGTTATAACTACACATGGTTGATGATATTACTAGTTTATCTAGCATGTCCTGCGTTGTATATAATCGATGCTGTGCGCATTTGCGAAAAAGGACTGTCGTTGCTCCAACGTGTAACCATAAACATCAATGTCTTTCTTAAAATCAATACACAGAAGTATATATTTTTAAACCTGCATATTTAGCTAAAAGAAATCCAGGTTAGCAGGCAATATTAACCAGGTGAAATTGTGTCACTTCTCTTACGTTCATTGCACGCAGAGTCAGCGTATATGCAACAGTTTGGGCCACTTGGCTCATTGCGAACTAATTGCCAGATTTTTACGTAATTATGACATAACATTGAAAGTTGTGCAATGTAACAGCAATATTTAGACTTAGAGATGCCACCCGTTAGATAAAATACGGAACAGTTCCGTATTTCACTGAAAGAATAAACGTTTTGTTTACGAAATGATAGTTTCCGGATTCGACCATATTAATGACAAAAGGCTCTTATTTCTGTGTGTTATTATGTTATAATTAAGTCTGATTTGATAGAGCAGTCTGACTGAGCGGTGGTAGGCACCAGCAGGCTTGTAAGCATTCATTCAAACAGCATTTTCGTGCGTTTTGCCAGCAGCTCAAGTATTGCGCTGTTTATGACTTCAAGCCTATCAACTCCCGAGATTAGGCCGGTGTAACTGATGTGAAATGGCTAGCTAATAGCGTTTCAAACGTGACTCGCTCTGAGACTTGAAGTAGTTGTTCCCCTTGCTCTGCATGGGTAACGCTGCTTCGAGGGTGGCTGTTGTCA
Organism: Oncorhynchus tshawytscha; assembly: GCF_018296145.1. Taxonomy (NCBI): domain Eukaryota; kingdom Metazoa; phylum Chordata; class Actinopteri; order Salmoniformes; family Salmonidae; genus Oncorhynchus; species Oncorhynchus tshawytscha. Next base: position 34,708,863 of record NC_056439.1, on the reverse strand, counting down.
ATGTGTTCCTGGTTCGAGCCCAGGTAGGGGCGAGGAGAGGGATGGAAGCTGTTATACTGTATACTGTTACACTGGCAATACTAAAGTGCCTATAAGAACATCTAATAGTCAAAGGTATATGAAATACAAATCGTATAGAGAGAAATAGTCCTATAATTCCTATAATAACTACCACCTAAAATGTCTTACCTGGGAATATTGAAGTCTCCTGTTAAAAGGAACCACCAGCTTTCATATGTTCTCATGTTCTGAGCAAGGAACTTAAACGTTAGCTTTCTTACATGGCAAATATTGCACTTTTACTTTCTTCTCCAACACTTGGTTTTCGTGTTATTTAAACCAAATTGAACATGTTTCATTATTTATTTGAGGCTAAATTGATTTTATTGATGCATTATATTAAGTTAAAATAAGTGTTCATTCATTATTGTTGTAATTGTCATTATTAGAAATAAATAAAAACAATCGGTCGATGTAATCGGTATCGGCTTTTTTTTGGTCCTCCAATAATCGGTATTGGCGTTCATAATCGGTCGACCTCACATTAATGTTATTGTGTGGCGTAGCAGTGTTTGTTGATCAAATATATTGTGTTAACCTAGTCAGTTGTATAACTGAATGCATCAACTGAAATGTGTCTTCCTCATTTAACCCAACCCATCTGAATAAAAGAGGTGTGGGGGGGCTGCCTTAATCGACATGCACGTCATCAGCGCCCAGGGAGCAGTTGTCGTTGGGGGTTAACTGCCTTGCTCAAGGGCAGAATGGCAGATTTTTCCACCTTTCCGGCTCGGGGATTCAAACCAGGCGTACATACAGCATTACTGACTGTCACAATTGCCTATAATAGGCTTCGCCCTCTGTCAGAGTTGGCCAGTTCAGGTGTAATCACAGACAGATTGATGGGCTTGGTTATGTGCTTTCTAGTTGTAATTAGATGTAAAGGCACAACTTTCATAAGTGCTGCTACCCTAGCTGTTGTTAGCGCTGTGTCTCTAGGTGAACCAAACTGAACAAAAATATAAACGCAACATGCAACAATTTTAAAGATTTTACTGAGTTAAAGTTCATATAAGGAAATCAGTTAATTGAAGTAAATTCATTAGGCCCTAATCAATGGATTTCACATGACGGAGAATACAGATATGCATCTGTTGGTCACAGATACCTTTAAAAAAAAAGGTAGGGGCATGGATCAGAAAACCAGTCAGTATATGGTGTGACCAGAAATTGCCTCATGCCATGCATCACATCTCCTTTGATTAGAGTTCAGGCGGTTGGTTGTGGCCTGTGGAATGTTGTCTTACTCCACTTCAATGGCTGCCCGAAGTGGCTAAATATTGGCGGGAACTGGAACACGTTGTCGTACACGTCAATCCAGAGCATCCCAAACATGCTCAATGGGTGATGTCTGGTGTGTATGCAGGCCATGGAAGAACTGGGACATTTGTCTGCCATCTGTCCAGTACAGTTGAAACCGGGATTCATCTGTGAAGAGGACACTTCTCCAGCGTGCCAGTGACCATCGAAGGTGAGCATTTACCCACTGAAGTCGGTTACGACGCGGAACTGCAGTCAGGTCAAGACCCTGGTAAGGATGACAAACACGCAGATGAGCTTCCCTGAAAAGGTTTCTGACAGTTTGTCCAGAAATTCTTCAGTTGTGCAAACCCACAGTTTAATCAGTTGTCTGGGTGGCTGGTCTCAGACGATCCCGCAGGTGAAGAAGCCGGATGTGGAGGTCCTGGGTAGGCGTGGTTACACATGGTCTGTGGTTATGAGGCCGGTTGGAAGTACTGCCAAATTAGAGAAAGGAACATTCAATTATCTGGCAAACGTTCTGGTGGACATTCCTGCAGTCAGCATGCTAATTGCACGCTCCCTCAAAACTAGAGACATCTGTGGTATTGTGTTGTGTGACAAAACTGCACATTTAAGAGTGGCCTTTTATTGTCCCCAGCAAAGGGTGCACCTGTGTAATGATCATGCTGTTTAATCAGCTTCTTGATATGCCACACCTGTCAGGTGGATGGATTATCTTGTCAAAAGAGAAATGCTCACTAACAGGGATGTAAACAAATTTGTGCACAACATTTGAGAGAAATACGCTTTGTGTCCGTATGGAAAATTTTGGGGATATTTTACTTCAGCCCATGAAACATGGGACCAACACTTTACATGTTGCGTTTATATTTTTGTTCAGTATAGTTCAATTTGTGCTTTGGATAATGTATATTTATGAAGCAGACTTCATCATTATTATGCAATTATCAAAATATCCCCAGCTTAACTTTTGATAAATGCTATATCACAAAACTAGTGCTATCAATATTCCCAGTAGTACCTCAAATATCCGATGGCTATACAATAATGTATTTCTTCCTTTTACAAAAACGGGTGCGGGTGTGGAAAGTGCATGAGCCTGTTTGAAACTGGCACCAGCTTATGCAACGCTCTGCAAAGTTCATCTCACTGTATGGGGGCTAGTGGAAACCTGGGTCTTATCACATTGCAAAGTGCAGGCTAGTTGTAAACAGGTTGATTTCTGGGCTTGCACACAGATGCTGCATCAGATGTCATGTTAAGAAACAAGTCAACTCGGCAGTCACGCTTTGGTGGAATTGGTTTACAACGGGAGAATGTTGTCTGACACTGGCAATGTGCTAAGCTTTTTTTTGTCAAAGCTTTTTATCTAGCCTATTGTTGCTCTTTGTTGATGTGTGACGTGTATCTGAAATAGCTGTGGTGTTATCAGGTCCGGTAGTGTCTGTGTTTCGTCTGTGGAGCTAAGCTCAGCTCTCATACTGAGATATGTTCCTGTGGATCCACGCCCCTCCTCAAGTGCTCTCTAGTCCTATATAGTGCAATTATCTTATCTCCTCCTCTATGGCAGACATAGCTTTATCCTCCAAATCACACACCATCCAGTTGGCTCTCCAGCCTGAGGGGGAGAGGGAGGCTGCTCCTGATGTGCTGTTGATTCTGTTTCCATAGACTTGCTGTGCAATGACTGTGTCTGTGGCATGGGGTGGGGTGGAAGTTAGTGTTACATTGGCTGGGGTTAGGGTTCTCAATCCTGCACACACCTCAATTCACCATGTTGATCTCTCTCAATCACTATCACCACCCATCACACACCAACACACATCCACAGCTCCAACTGAAGACCCTGGTAAAGGAATGATGACATTTTTTAATTGACTAGGCCAGTTCCCTGTCCTTATGCTGTTCTGACTCGGTTGTTTTTCTCCCTTGTTTTGTTGCAGTATCACCGAAACCAAAGGAACATGAGGCCCTTGTGGTGGCGCCTGGCCTCGGCTCTGCTCACCCTGCTGTTTGAGCAGGAGGCCATCGCTGGAGGGGGGAGAGCAGGGTGGAGGTGATGGAGAGGACCAGCCCAGCCCAGACTACCCCTCTCCCACAGGAACTGGACTCCAAATGGCACTGTCAAATTTAACACGGGTCTGTTGGGGAAAAATTACAAAAGAGAAAAGGTCCCCGCGGGACGGAGACAACCATTTTTTACGAGGTTGTTTTTTCCCAAGAAGATGCCATGTTGTTTCACGAGATTCCTCTACTGGACGATGTCCTTATTTTGGTAATTGTTTAATGTAGTATTTTGTACAGTACATTATTCCTGTTGAATTTGTTTGCACTTCCGTATGTGTACATCTTGAATGACCTCCATGGTCCCGGGAATGCCTTGTCAATGTCTTCTACCACAACCCAATGACTGTTGACAAGAACCAAGCAGAAGAAAGAAAGAGATGGAGGGATCTGAAGAAGGGAAAGAAGAGTGGTTCATAGGGTTTTCTTTTCTGAAGTTTCCAGGAAATAATTGGTCAAACTTGATAACTTACTAATTTCCAAAGATGCAGTCTCTCAGAACAAAGCATTTTTCACCTCAACCTTCTCCTCAATGGGGTTGTGTATACTGTTATATTACATGTTGATTATTCTTTGCTCTTCCAGTCACTTTTATTGTTTTGATTTCAATAATTGTTGTTTTTCCCATTGTCACCAAAAATAATGAAACATCCAGTGGCTCCCGATGTGGTAAATGCCACTTTGTGGTGTGAAGGTAGATACAGTACATAGCCGCGGGAAATAGGGGTGCTACAGCACCCCCTGATAAAAAAGTGTATATATATAACATTTTCTCATAACATTTGTGAACTAGGCTTTTATTACTGCTGTATTAGCAGAGAAAAATACTCTTTAGGACCCCCCTTCAACAGCACTCCCAAAACATCTACCCGCAGCCATGATACAACTTCCAAAGCAAAAGTGGATCCCACGAGTTACTCAGAGAGAACACCAGGTTTTCAATCATAGTTTATTTCAGAGTTATCTTTTACTAATTTCATAAATCCCCGAACTGGACCCCATTCATTGTAAGAGAGATTGTGCTGATCATTTTTTTGTTTTAAGACTACCAGGCCCTTCAAGTGGAGCTATGTATCCACACTGTTTGCACTATAGTACATCAGTCAGGAGTAGATTCGGTTACAAAGCCAACCTCTGTCATTTAATGAAGGTTTTTAACTGTATCTGATTTGCAATGGTAACATTACAATGTTTTCATTCACATGACCAGGCTATATCTTCCCAGGAAGTGACTGAATATGGCATGTTATCATTAGAATAAAACATCTGAGGTACAAGTGATGCTGGTTAAATGAATGCCTCATTGAAATTCCAATGTTTTTTAGCCCTACAATCGATGTGCTCTCTAACCCACTGCCAGAGATGCACTTGTATTCTGGACACCAAAACAAACATGTGAAACAACAACATCGTCCCTCCTCTCAGGATTCTTGCATGGGCTTAAACATATATCTTTTTTAACCTGTGGAGTGATCTTGTATTAGTTCTTTGTCCTCAGATCCTGTGGTGTAACTTTTTAATAGAAATCACCACTGATAATCCAATTGACAAGAGAACGTGTCTGAGATTAGAAATGAACTGGTAGTATGCAAGACTGTAATTACTATTGAATTATGAATCTTTTTGAAGACACTGCTGTATTCTTGAAGATGCTGTTTGTTGTACATTTTATTGCCTTTTTACTTCACTTTTTGTCCATTTTGAAGTAGCAGTATATATCATGAGGCTGTAATTTCAGACACAACTCCTGTTAATACGGTTATGTTTTGTCCTACAGTACTTTACTTTTTGCCCATTTTGAAGGAGAAGTATACATCATGAGGCTGTAATTTCAGACACAACTCTTGGTAATTTGGTCCTACAGCCATCTTCTGTCATCTTCTGTCTGTATAATCAGTGCTTTCTTTCAACCCTTAATTTAGAATGCTGGAGAAACAGGTAACTGCCAAAATCAAGGAAACACCCATATAAAGTGTCTTCATAGGGTGGTGTTGGGCCACCACGAGCCAGAACAGCTTCAATGCCCCTTGGCATAGATTCTACAAGTGCTTGGAATAATATGGTGTTTTGTTGATGGTGGTGGAAAACGCTGTCTCAGGCGCCCCTCCAGAATCTCCCATAAGTGTTCAATTGGGTTGAGATCTGGTGACAGTGACGGCCATTCCATATGGTTTACATCATTTTCATGTTCATCAAACCATTCAGTGGCCACTCGTGTCCTGTGGATGGGGACATTGTCATCCTATGGGGGCATAGCCATGGTAGCCAAAATAATGGCCTGCCCAACCTTTTTAAACATATCCCTTTAGCATAATGGGATATTAATTCCTTTATTAACTCAGGAACCACACCTGTGTGGAAATACCTGATTTAAATATACTTTGCATCCCTCATTTACTCAAGTGTTTCAATTATTTTGGCAGTTACCTGTATGTTTCAGTGCCAGGGAAAATACAAATAACAGTTTCCCATGTAGAGTAGGATGACAATGGAATGGAGTGGTTCGGTCCAATTCTGTTGTCTGCATCAGTTGAAATATATTAGATACATAACCATAGATATAAAGGTATACTTTAGACAGACTGGTCAGATGATGACGCTTGCTCTGTCTGTTGAGGCAGGGACTAATTTAGAACCATGTGGGGCAGTGAGAGATGAGCTGAACATCGCTGTTGTTGTTGTTTGTTGTTGTTGTTTCCTGCAGATCCTGAATGCTGAGCCAGTCACCGTAGCCTCCTGTCTCACTGTAGCCCTTAAACCGTCCCTAAACTCGCTTCTCTCGCTCTACTGTAGCCTACATCTATGTGTACTGCTCATCCATTTCCTTTAGGACTTTTAGCGTTGTTTTCCGTTTTTTTATTTTTTATTTATTTTTTGTATATTCACCCTTTTCTACCGTATGGATTTTGTGTGCAATTTCTCTTTTGTTTTTTAAAAATGTGTATATAATTCATTTGTTTGACTGTATAGAACGATGGTTATCTGCGCTGTGTTATCCCTGAGGGTAGTCATCTCCAGAAATGGGCCCAATCGGTTAAGGCATTTATATGAATCAACCATGTCACGTTAGCCATTCAGCAGATAGCAGTAGAATCTCAGTGTTCATTCTGGAAAGATCACAGATCAGTTTAGCTACAGTTGAAGTCGGAAGTTTACATACACTTAGGTTGGAGTCATTGAAACTCATTTTTCAACCACTCTACAAATGTCTTGTTAACAAACTATAATTTAGGCAAGTCGGTTAGGACATCTACTTTGTGCATGACACAAGTCATTTGTCCAACAATTATTTCACTTATAATTTACTGTATCACAATTCCAGTGGGTCAGAAGTTTACATACACTAAGTTGACTATGCCTTTAAACGGCTTGGAAAATTCCCCAAAATGTCATGGCTTTAGAAGCTGCTAATTGACATAATTTGAGTCAATTGGAGGTGTACCTGTGGATGTTTTTCAAGGCCTACCTTCAAACTCAGTGCGTCTTTGCTTGTCATCATGGGAAAATGTAAAGAAATCAGCCAAGACCTCAGAAAATAAATTGTAGACCTCCAAAAGTCTGGTTCATCCTTGGGAGCAATTTCCAAACGCCTGAAGGTACCACGTTCATCTGTACAAACAATATTACGCAAGTATAAACACCATGGGACCACGCACCTGTCATACCACTCAGAAAGGATACGTGTTCAGTCACCTAGAGATGAATGTACTTTGGTGCGAAAAGTGCAAATCAATCCCAGAACAACAGCAAAGGACCTTTGCAAAGGAAACAGGTACAAAAGTATCTATATCCACAGTAAAACTTATTCTATATCGACATAACCTGAAAGGCAGCTCAGCAAGGAAGAAGCCACTGCTCCTAAACCGCAATAAAAAGCCAGACTACGGTTTGCAACTGCACATGGGGACAAAGATCGCACTTTTTGGAGAAATGTGCTCTGGTCTGATGAAACAATAATAGAACTGTTTGACCATTATTATGTTTGGAGGAAAAAGGGGGAGGCTTGCAAGCAGAAGAAACACCAATCCAACTGTGAAGTACGGGGGTGGCAGTATCATGTTGTGGGGGTGCTTTGCTGCAGGAGAGACTGGTGCACTTCACAAAGTAGATGGCATCATGAAGGGGAAAATTATGTGGATATATTGAAGCAACATCTCAAGACATCAGTCAGGAAGTTAAAGCTTGGTCGCAAATGGGTCTTCCAAATGGACAATGACCCCAATCATACTTCCAAAGTTGTGGCAAAATGGCTTAAGGACAACAAAGTCAAGGTATTGGAGTGGCCATCGTAAAGCCCTGACCTCAATCCTTTAGAAAAATTGTGGGCAGAACTGAAAAAGCGTGTGCGAGAAAGGAGGCCTTACAATCTTGACTCAGTTACACCAGTTCTGTCAGGAGGAATGGGCCAAAATTCACCCAACTTATTGTGGGAAGCTTGTGGAAGGCTACCCGAAACGTTTGACCCAAGTTAAACAATTTAAAGGCAATGCTACCAAATACTAATTGAGTGTATGTAAACATCTGACCCACTGGGAATGTGATGAAATAAATAAAAGCTGAAATACATCATTATCTCTACTATTATTCTGACTTTTCACATTTTTAAAATAAAGTGGTGATCCTAACTGACCTAAATCAGGGAATTTTTACTCAGAATAAATGTCAGGAATTGTGAAAAACTGAGTTTACATGTGTTTGGCTAAGGTGTATGTAAACTTCCGACTTCAACTGTACATAACTACAGTATGACCATTGTCTGGTCAATGCTTTAGAGCTGGATCAGTACCATGCAGATAATTTGCCAAAACATTTTTTTTTGTCACTGGGCATTGGTTATGGGTTCAATCCTTTTAGTCTACTTTAGCATTCTTCTGTAATAATCATGCACTGGAAAGTACTTTGTGTCTGTAGATCTGATGCGTCCCTGAGCAGTCCCTGTGATATTGTACAGTGTACTCTGGTTCGTTCTTTCAAATCTGTCATGTGCTGAACTAGCCCAGTGTCTGTAGTATAGCAGACCATTGACGATGCATAGAACAGTCTTTGATTTATTTGAAAGAGAAAAAAGCCACCATGGTGCCCAGAAATGATTTTTCAGAGGGGGTTCTGAAGCTGTGTACTGGAGATAGACATATACTTGCCATATCTCAGCACTGTGCAAAGCTACAGGAACTCTATACAGTGAGTTTTGTATATTATGGAAAAACCGTCAGTGTCTTGATTTTTTTTTTGTCCACTTTCTTTAAATGTACCTTTTTTATGAGACCATTTCTTACTCATTGTCTTTCCTAACTTTTTTTAATGTCTTTTCATATGAAAGGGTCAGCTTTTATAGGGACAGTTTTGAGGCTTTTAAATCGTTTTTAATACCTGTTCGATCTTTTTAACAAGTCCAATGAGATCAAGGGCTTTTTTGTATATAAATGAGCTTGAAACATTCCTTTTTTGACTGGTTCTGGTGTAAACATGTTTTCAACGATACCGTCAAAACGGAAACATTTATTTTCGTGTTGTGCTCCATATGATCTCTGAGGTTAAATCATAACCAAGAAACATTGTCCTGTTTTAGGAACCGATGAACTGTACATGTATTACTGACACCTGGAAAATGCCTTTAACTGCTCAGTTTCAACTAAGTCTTGATTATCACACACTCTCTGTACTCCCAAGAAAAGAGACCCAGCGAAAATGTAGCATTTTTGTGAACATTGACTGTGTGTTTTCAAGACTGTACTGTGCACTCATTTCTTTTTTTGTGTTTTATTTTTGTTGATACATTATGGAAGTAAGGACAATTTGTTATGTAGTGCAATATGCTGTACATATAAGAGCTTTGCTCAACAAATCTTTTTCTGAATTGTTCTGTTTTATTGGTACTTTTTTTTCAATAAAATTATATTGAAAGTGTAAATGGCTTCAATTGTTTCTCCCCAAAAAAGGTCCCCTGGTAAAACTACATGTTACAGTTGAATTCAGAAGTTTACATACACTTACAGTTGAAGTCAGAAGTTTACATACAGTGGGGAGAACAAGTATTTGATACACTGCCGATTTTGCAGGTTTTCCTACTTACAAAGCATGAAGAGGTCTGTAATTTTTATCATAGGTACACTTCAACTGTGAGAGACAGAATCTAAAACAAAAATCCAGAAAATCACATTGTATGATTTTTAAGTAATTAATTTGCATTTTATTGCATGGCATAAGTATTTGATACATCAGAAAAGCAGAACTTAATATTTGGTACAGAAACCTTTGTTTGCAATTACAGAGATCATACGTTTCCTGTAGTTCTTGACCAGGTTTGCACACACTGCAGCAGGGATTTTGGCCCACTCCTCCATACAGACCTTCTCCAGATCCTTCAGGTTCCGGGGCTGGCGCTGGGCAATACGGACTTTCAGCTCCCTCCAAAGATTTTCTATTGGGTTCAGGTCTGGAGACTGGCGAGGCCTCTCCAGGACCTTGAGATGCTTCTTACGGAGCCACTCCTTAGTTTCCATGGCTGTGTGTTTCGGGTCATTGTCATGCTGGAAGACCCAGCCACGACCCATCTTCAATGCTCTTACTGAGGGAAGGAGGTTGCTAACAGATCTTGTGATACATGGCCCCATCCATCCTCCCCTCAATACGGTGCAGTCGTCCTGTCCCCTTTGCAGAAAAGCATCCCCAAAGAATGATGTATCCACCTCCATGCTTCACGGTTGGGATGGTGTTCTTGGGGTTGTACTCATCCTTCTTCCTCCAAACACGGCGAGTGGAGTTTAGACCAAAAAGCTCTATTTTTGTCTCATCAGACCACATGACCTTCTCCCATTCCTCCTCTGGATCATCCAGATGGTCATTGGCAAACTTCAGACGGGCCTGGACATGCGCTGGCTTGAGCAGGGGGACCTTGCGTGCGCTGCAGGATTTTAATCCATGACGGTGTAGTGTGTTACTAATGGTTTTCTTTGAGACTGTGGTCCCAGCTCTCTTCAGGTCATTGACCAGGTCCTGCCGTGTAGTTCTGGGCTGATCCCTCACCTTCCTTATGATCATTGATGCCCCACGAGGTGAGATCTTGCATGGAGCCCTAGACTGAGGATGATTGACCGTCATCTTGAACCTCTTCCATTTTCTAATAATTGCGCCAACAGTTGTTGCTTTCTCACCAAGCTGCTAGCCTATTGTCCTGTAGCCCATCCCAGCCTTGTGCAGGTCTACAATTTTACCCCTGATGTCCTTACACGGCTCTCTGGTCTTGGCCATTGTGGAGAGGTTGGAGTCTGTTTGATTGAGTGTGTGGACAGGTGTCTTTTATACAGGTAACAGTTCAAACAGGTGCAGTTAATACAGGTAATGAGTGGAGAACAGGAGGGCTTCTTAACGAAAGTGTAACAGGTCTGTGAGAGTCGGAATTCTTACAGGTTGGTAGATGATCAAATACTTATGTCATGCAATAAAATGCTAATTAATTACTTAAAAATCATACAATGTGATTTTCTGGATTTTTGTTTTAGATTCCGTCTCTCACAGTTGAAGTGTACCTATGATAAAAAATTACAGACCTCTACATGCTTTGTAAGTAGGAAAACCTGCAAAATCAGCAGTGTATTAAATACTTGTTCTCCCCACTGTATACCATAGCCAAACACATTTAAATTCAGTTTTTCACAATTACTGACATTTACTGACAGTAAAAATTCTCTGTCTTAGGTCAGTTAGGATCACCACTTTCTTTTAAGAATGTGAAATGTCAGAATAATAGTAGAGATAATTATGTATTTTAGCTTTTATTTCTTTCATCACAATCCCAGTGGGTCAGAAGTTTACATACACTCAATTAGTATTTGGTAGCATTGCCTTTAAATTGTTTAACTTGGGTCAACTTGGGTTTAACTTGGGTTCCACAAGCTTCCCAAAATAAGTTGTGTGAATTTTGGCCCATTCTCCCTGACAGAGCTGGTGTAACTGAGTCAGGTGTGTAGGCCTCCTTGCTCGCACACGCTTTTTCAGTTCTGCCCACACATTTTCTATGGGATTGAGGTCAGGGCTTTGTGATGGCCACTCCAATACCTTGACTTTGTTGTCCTTAAGCCATTTTGCCACAACTTTGGAAGTATGCTTGGAGTCATTGTCCATTTGGAAGACCCATATATACAGTGTGTGCAAATGAGGTAAGATAAGGGAGGTAAGGCAATACATAGGCCATGGTGGAGAAGTAATTACAATATAGCAATTAAACACTGGAATGGTAGATGTGCAGAAGATGAATGTGCAAGTAGAGATACTGGGGTGCAAAGGAGCAAGATAAATAAAGAAATACACTATGGAGATGAGGTAGATAGATGGGCTGTTTACAGATGGGCTATGTACAGGTGCAGTGATCTGTGAGCTGCTCTGACAGCTGTGCTTAAAGCTAGTGAGGGAGATATGAGTCTCCAGCTTCAGTGATTTTTGCAGTTAGTTCCAGTCATTGGCAGCAGAGAACTGGAAGGAAAGGAAGAATTGGTTTTGGGGGTGACCAGTGAGATATGTATTTGGCTAAGGTGTATGTAAACTTCCGACTTCAACTGTACATAACTACAGTATGACCATTGTCTGGTCAGTGCTTTGGAGCTGGATCAGTACCATGCAGATCATTTGCCAAACATTTTTTGTCACCGGGCATTGGTTATGGATTCAATCCTTTTTGTCTACTTTTGCATTCTTTTGTAATCAACATGAACTGGAAAGTACGTTTTGTCTGTAGATCTGATGCTTCCCTGAGCAATCCCTGTGATATTGTACAGTGTACTCTGGTTCGTTCTTTTAAATCTGTCATGTGCTGAACTAGCTGTGTGTCTGTAGTATAGCAGACCATTGACGATGCAATAACCTGCATAGAACAGTCTTTGATTTCTTTGAAAGAGAAACAAGACACCATGGTGCCCAGAAATTATTTTTTAAAGTGGTGATCCTATCTGACCTAAGACAGGGAATATTTACTAGGATTTAATGTCAGGAATTGTGAAAAACTGAGTTTAAATGTATTTGGCTAAAGTGTTTGTAAACTTCCGACTTTGTGGTTACTTGATAAATTCTTTGCTTCGATGCAAGTACTGTAGTGCTGAGGTAGAAGTTATTATTCTCTTCCCTCCAACATCCAACATCAAGTTGTCCATTTGTTATAAGCATCATTGTGAAATGAAGCCACTTAAAACTAGCCAAGCATCTGAGGATTGCCAGCCATCCATTAGAAGTTCGCCAGGTGTTTGTCAGTGGGAGTGCCCGTCACATCCCTCCTGCTGAATGCTCATTCATTTATTGGGAGCGATGGGGCCTTCAGCCTACACTCATGACTGTCTAACTAGCAGTACTGTATACACACACACACACACACACACACACACACACACACACACACACACACACACACACACACACACACACACACACACACACACACACACACACACACACACACACACACACACACACACACACACACACACACACACACACACACACACACACACAGGCCTGTCTAGCAGGGCATTGGCATTAATACTGAGGATGAGTAGCTACTACAGACGACCTGTGCCCTGGTCTCCAACAGAGCCTTGGTTAGGAGGATGTGTCCATGAAGTCCCCTCACTCTGCATTACTGTCACTTCTACAAAGGTCAGAGCCACGGCTGCCATGCCTGCAGATGACTTACAGTACTACTGGGACTGTCAGACCAGGGGGCTTGATATTTTATTTTATTTTTATTTCGCCTTTATTTAACCAGGTAGGCAAGTTGAGAACAAGTTCTCATTTACAATTGCGACCTGGCGACCTATACTGCGACTACAATTGCAACCTATACTGCTGATGACAAATATATGCATGAATGTCCCTTATCAAAATCAAATCAAATCAAATTTATTTATATAGCCCTTCGTACATCAGCTGATATCTCAAAGTGCTGTACAGAAACCCAGCCTAAAACCCCAAACAGCAAGCAATGCAGGTGTAGAAGCACGGTGGCTAGGAAAAACTCCCTAGAAAGGCCAAAACCTAGGAAGAAACCTAGAGAGGAACCAGGCTATGTGGGGTGGCCAGTCCTCTTCTGGCTGTGCTGGGTGGAGATTATAACAGAACATGGCGAAGATGTTCAAATGTTCATAAATGACCAGCATGGTCGAATAATAATAAGGCAGAACAGTTGAAACTGGAGCAGCAGCACGGCCAGGTGGACTGGGGACAGCAAGGAGTCATCATGTCAGGTAGTCCTGGGGCATGGTCCTAGGGCTCAGGTCCTCCGAGAGAGAGAGAGAGAGAAAGAGAGAATTAGAGAACGCACACTTAGATTCACACAGGACACCGAATAGGACAGGAGAGGTACTCCAGATATAACAAACTGACCCTAGCCCCCCGACACATTAACTACTGCAGCATAAATACTGGAGGCTGAGACAGGAGGGGTCAGGAGACACTGTGGCCCCATCCGAGGACACCCCCAGACAGGGCCAAACAGGAAGGATATAACCCCACCCACTTTGCCAAAGCACATCCCCCACACCACTAGAGGGATATCTTCAACCACCATCTTACCATCCTGAGACAAGGCTAAGTATAGCCCACAAAGATCTCCGCCATGGCACAACCCAAGGGGGGGGCGCCAACCCAGACAGGATGACCACATCAGTGAATCAACCCACTCAGGTAACGCACCCCTTATGCATAACAGTGGTGGAATATCAGTGTGTGGTTCCTAACATGGTGTTTATAATGACTATATAATCACTTGTGAATGTTCTTGTGCGATAAAGATGTTGTTTTTATAGATACATGACATATACAAGTACCACAACATAAAATAAACCTCACATTCAATATGTGAGGTTTATGTCAATTTCTTTGCACCATATCTTACAAGGGATCCTCATTACAACAAATTGCAGTAAAACCCAATGTTATTTTGCTCTTATTGTCATGGCTGCCAAGTAAGATTTCACACCTCACTGACACCCGACTCACCTGTTTGACCACTTCCAGCAGGAGAACTCCCAGGCCTGTGTGCATCAGAGGATGTGGTGGGTTCTCACTTCTAGCTACTATAGGTTTGTCATTTAAAGTATCTCTTCAAATCTCTTCAAATCCTCCAAAAAGCAACAAGAGACTAAGAAAAGATAAAAGTGATAAAAGATGTGTGATCAAAACAAGTGAAGCAGCCAGACCAGGTGTTATCAGTGCAATGATTGCTTTGTTAGCATGGCTCTGCTCTGAGGGGGGAGGTGGCAATCCTCTCCTGGGTTAACTCTCCCTCAGGGAGTGGAAGGCTGAGGCTCTGCCTTGCAGCAGGAGGAGGAGGAAGGGCCCATAGTTCCCTGGCTCTCTAGCCTGCTCCTCTTGGCTCAGCACTTTTGTGGGCTTGAGTCTTGGCTGTTCCTGGCACAAACAATGGCTTCTCTGTTCCACGGACCGCCCGCTGAAAGAGACACCCATTAGAGGGAGCGTCTATCTCTGGGGTCAGGCTCATGGGTCACTTGCAAGTGCAGCTCTTGTTTATGTCTGCAAAGCCAATCGATGCAGTGCAGCCTCCGTGACTGGAGCCTTTTGCTGAGTGGGGCGGCTCACAAGAGAACCGAGAAAAGAAGACTGATTGTGCTCAGCTGATGAACACAACAAAACCAGCACAGAGTCCATCTCTACATGTCATTCGGTCTGGCCTCTGCCTAGTACTGTTAAGTTCGGTTTTCTCTCTGTAGAGGCTGACAGTTGTGCTAAAGGCATCAGATAGGCACGGTATCATTAAGTGAATAAAGTAGCTATGAGCTGGAGAATAACAGCAAATTAGCGCTGACAGGCACCTCATCACCCCCTGTGTCCCACCCAGCCACAGAATCCCCCCCAGGACTGTACTCTCACCCAATACCATCTCATCTCACACCATCTCACCCAAACACAGGTAATTACTAAATTATCACCTATGAGCAGCACACTCATTTCATGAACCTATAATTTCAGACAGACATTTACTGGGGGAGCAACTAGTGACTACAGCTCATTTTAATGTGTCTACTATGACATGAATTACTCCTTGACAATAGCAATTTTATCCTATTATCAGGGACAAAGCAGACCATATAGAGCTGGATAGGCTACATGGATAGGTCGGTTTGTTAGTACATCAATTGTTTGTATTCTCTGCCAGGCAATGAGGCACCCTGTCTGGCTGTTGTGAAAAAAAAGGACAGAGTTTTCTGTAAATATATATGTTCCAAGTTTATGTGTAACATTTTCTAGTTTTTCTTTGTTCTGTTTGTTGATATTGTGCTTCTGTAAAGACATCCCTCCTAGTCTGAAAGGATCTGCAGTGGGCTGTAAAGAGGACGAGAACAAGGGGGGGTTGGGAGGTACCTCCTGATTGAGTGACAGCACCAAAACAACTCTGTGGCTCTCCTGATTGCATGCCAGATGAAGTTGATGGCAGGGGACTAGTGCTGTCTGGGAAGACATATTAAAATGGAGATAAACCAACCTCATGATTAGAGCACTTTTCTCTTTTGTTTAAGATGGTTCTTTAGATAGCATTGTGTATTTTGGCATTGTTTGTTTTTGCCTTTAATTGTCTTGTCTGTGCTTTGGCTAAAATAATACTGGAGGTGCCCATGGCCTCTGACTCACTACCTGAAGTACTGTTGTGTTGTTGTTTGAGTAAGAGGCAGTGATCCACCAAATGAACATTATTACTAAGAGTTTATAATAGTCCATTGACAGTGAATAGTAACACCATCCTGTTGCTTGACACGTTATGCCAGAGTTATTTCCATGCTACTTCTGCAGAAAGGCAATAGTCTACAAATCAAATAACAACTTCAGCCATGCCATAGCAAACACAAACACTGAAGTATTCTCACATTCTCTACTCTTCTCTGTACACATCTGGCTCCAGGAAAGTCTACAGTTGTCATGGGAACACCAGCTAAGTCAACAAAGCCAGAGTGCATAGGCTGAGCTAAGTTGTACTGGGTATGCTGGGGGCAACAGAGCCCCCTCCAACACAGCTAACCTCCCAGTCGGCACGGACTCATTGCTGGGCGATATGAACAAAAATCCATATCACGATATGTGTAATGAATTATCACAAAACTATAAATAGAACAATATGTTTATTTCAGTGATAATGCCTGAAAATCCATACCAATATATCCTCAAAACACCGGCTTCGAGGGAATTATCACTTTTACACAACAGGTTACGAACATATTCAAATAATGATTTACATACAGTGCCTTGCAAAAGTATTCATCCCCCTGTCACACCCTGACCATAGAGAGACATTTTATTTCTCTACTTGGTGAGGTCAGGGTGTGATGTGGGGTGGGCATTCTATGTTTTATATTTCTTTGGTTTTGGCCGAGTGTGGTTCCCAATCAGAGGCAGCTGTCTATCGTTGTCTCTGATTGGGAATCATACTTAGGTATATCATACACAGGCTGGAGAATATCGGAGTCCTAAGGGGGAGCTAGAAGCAGCAAAGGCGGAATGGCGAAGATACAAGGAGTTGGCACGACGAAGCAGGCACGAGAGACAGCCCCAAAACAATTTGGGGGGAGGCACACGGGGGGAGTCAGGTTATAGACCTGAGACAACTCCACGTGCTTACCGTGGGGAGGGAGTGACTAGTCAGTCAAAATGTTATGCGGCTCTGCGCCGTGTGTCACCGGTGCGCTCTGTGCCAGCTCCTCGAGCTAGAGTGGGTATTCAGCCAGGACGGATGGTGCCGGCTCAGCGCATCTGGCCTCCAGTGCGTCTCTTCGGTCCAGGATAACCTTTGCCGGCTCTGCGCACTGTGTCTCCGGTGCGTCTCCACAGCCCAGTACATCCTGTGCCAGCACCCCAGCAGTTTCTAGGGCTAGGGTGGGCATCCAGCCAGGAGGGGTGGTGCCAGCTCTACGCTCCAGACCTCCAGTGCGCCTCCTCGGCCCAGTATATCCTGCGCCGGCTCTATGCACAGTGTCTCCGGTGCGCTTTCACAGTCCAGTGCATCCTGTTCCAACGTCCCGCAGTTGCCGGGCTAGGGTGAGCATCCAGCCAGGATGGGTTGTGCCAGCTCTGCGGTCTAGACCTCCAGTGCATCTCCACGGCCCAGTATATCCTGTGCCAGCTCCATGAACCCAGCCTCCAGTGATGATCCAAGGCACAAAGCCTCCAGTGATGATCCATTGCCCGAAGCCTCCAGTGATGATCCATGGCACGAAGCCTCCAGTGATGATCCATGGCACCAAGCCTCCAGTGATGATCCATGGCACGAAGCCTCCAGTGATGATCCATGCTCCCCAGTCCGGAGCCTCCAGCGACGGTCCCCAGTCCGGAGCCTCCAGCGACGGTCCCCAGTCCGGAGCCTGCAGTGACGGTCTCCAGTCCGGAGCCTCCAGCGATGCCCACCCGTACCCTCCCCTATAGGTTCGGGTTTGTGGCCGGGAGTCCACACCTTTGGGGGGGGGGTGTCCGGGTGGGCATCGCTGTACTGTCACGCCCTGACATTAGAGAGTCGTTTTATTTCTCTATTTGGTGAGGTCAATGTGATGTGGGGTGGGCATTCTATGATTTGTATTTCTTTGGTTTTGGCCGAGTGTGGTTCCCAATCAGAGGCAGCTGTCTATCGTTGTCTACTATCGTTGTCTACTTATTAAAGATCATGAACACTTACCATGCTGCACCTTGGTCTACTTCTTCAGACGAGCGTTACACTCCCTTGGCATATTTCCAATTTTGTTGCATTACAATCTGTAATTAAATGGATTTTATTTGTATTTCATGTGATGGACATAAAAAATAGTCAAAATTGGTGAAGTGAAATGAAAAAAAATTACTTGTTTAAAAAAAATGTAAAAACGGAAAAGTCGTGCTGTGTTTTCACCCCCTTTGTTTTCACCCCCTTTGCTATGAAGCCCCTAAATAAGATCTGGTGCAACAAATAACCTTCAGAAATCACATATTTAGTTAAATAAAGTCCACCTCTGTTCAATCTAATTGTCACATGATCTGTCTCATGATCCCAGTATATATACACCTGTTCCGAAAGGCCCCAGAGTCTGCAACACCACTAAGCAAGGGGCACCACCAAGCAAGTGGCACCATGAAGACCAAGGAGCTCTCCAAACAAAATAAAGCTGCAATAACAACAAGCTTAGTCCGATGATGCAGTGACACACCACACCAGACCATGACGGACCCTCCACCTCCAAATCGATCCCACTCCAGAGTACAGGCCTTGGTGTAACGCTCATTCCTTAGATGACAGACGCGCATCCGACCATCACCCCTGTTGAGACAAAACCGCGGCTCGTCAGTGAAGAGCACTTTTTGCCAGTCCTGTCTGGTCCAGAGTTGTGGGTTTGTCCGCATAGGTGACGTTGTTGCCGGTGATGTCTGGTGAGGAGCTGCCTTACAACAGGCCTACAAGCCTTCAGTCCAGCCTCTCTCAGCCGATTGCAGACAGTCTGAGCACTGATAGAGGCATTGTGCGTTCCTGGTGTAACTCGGGCAGTTGTTGTTACCATCCTGTACCTGTCCTGCAGGTGTGGTGTTTGGATGTACCGATCCTGTGCAGGTGTTGTTAGACATGGTGTGCCACTGCGAGGATGACAAGCTGTCCCTCCTGTCTCCCTGTAGCCCTAGCCACATCTGCAGGTTTCATTCCTCCTTGCAGCATGCCTAAGGCACGTTCACGCAGAGGAGCAGGGACCCTGGGCATCGTTCTTTTGGTGTTTTTCAGTAGAAAGTCAGTAGGAAGGCCTCTTTAGTGTCCTAAGTTTTCATCACTGTGACCTTAATTGCCTACCGTCTGTAAGCTGTTAGTGTCTTAACGACCGTTCCACAGGTATTTGTTCATTAATTGTTTATGGTTCATTGAACAAGCATGGAAACAGTGTTTAAACCCTTTACAATGAAGATCTGTGAAGTTATTTGTATTTTTACAAACTATCTTTGAAAGACAGGGTCCTGAAAAGGGACGTTACTGTTTTTGCTGAGTTTATATGAAGGTAGAGTTATTGAAGTAACTATGCATAGATGATAACAATAGAGAGTATCAGAGGTGTAAGAGAGGGGGAGGGGGGGCAACGCAAAAAGTCTGGGAAGCCATTTGATTAGCTGTTCAGGAGTCTTATGGCTTGGGGGTAGAAGCTGTTTAGAAGCCTCTTGGACCTAGACTTGGCGCTCCGGTACCGCTTGCCGTGCGGTAGCAGAGAGAACAGTCTTTGACAAGGG
Organism: Oncorhynchus tshawytscha; assembly: GCF_018296145.1. NCBI lineage: Eukaryota > Metazoa > Chordata > Actinopteri > Salmoniformes > Salmonidae > Oncorhynchus > Oncorhynchus tshawytscha. Next base: position 34,689,249 of record NC_056439.1, on the reverse strand, counting down.
TGGCTGGAGTCATTGACAATTTTTAGGGCCTTCCTCTGACACCGCCTGGTATAGAGGTCCTGGATGGCAGGAAGCTTGGCCCCAGTGATGTACTGGGCCATTTGCACTACCTTCTGTAGTGCCTTGCGGTCGGAGGCCGAGCAGTTGCCATACCAGGCAGTGATGCAACCAGTCAGCAGGATGCTCTCGATGGTCCAGCTCTAGAACCTTTTTGAGGATCTGAGGATCCATGCCAAAACTTTTCAGTTTCCTGAGGGAGAATAGATCATTTTCAGTTTATCGTCCAGCTCTAGCACAGACTCACCAGCCCTCTAGTCCCCAAGCCCTCCATCATCCAGTCCCCATTCCCATCCAGTTTTATGTTTTAGTCATTTAGCACATTTTATATCTGTGCATGAAACATTAATTCACTTCAATTCAACCCCTTCCCAATTAGTATACAAGGTTATGAAAGTGATGTACTATTGTGGTATAAGTAAGGCAAAGATGCATTTAATTCATGCTTAGAGACTGAGGCTTAAGACCCTGGCATGCATAAGTCATTGAGAAGGGGGCTGCAAGTGTTGTTAAATTCATGTGATTTGGGACAGTGAGAGTTCATCTCTTTGACTCTGTCCATATTCTGTATTGTGTTTCTCCATTGGTTCTTAATTTATTCTGCAGCCGTCTCTGTACATTTTCTTTAGAAAATAAGTTGTGCAATCACTGTGCAGCACTGTGAGTTCTCTTCTGTTAACCAAGAGAAACCCGGCAGAGCCCAGTCCTTTGCTGAGCGCCAGTCACTCCAAGCCGCACAGCTGTGAAGCACACGCAAGCAGAAGGACAAGCACACACATACATATGCACGCACACTCACACACTCTTGGCACACATACACACACAGATAAAAGCACACATGCACACGCACACATGTTTGTTTAACTATCCTTATGGGGACCAAACAATTGATTCCCATTCAGAATTCTATTTTCTCTAAACCCTAACCTTAACCCTGACCTTATCCCCAAAACCCTATGTCCTAACCCTAACCCCTAACTCCAACCGTAATTCTAACCATAAATATAACATATTTCAGGATTTTGGCAATGAGGCCCTTTACTTCCCCAGAGTAAGATTAACTTGTAGATACCAATTTTATATCTCTGTGTGCACTTTGAAGGAAGTTGCTTACTAGCTCTAGTGCAATTGCTAACTAGCGTTAACGCAATGACTGGGAGTCTATGGTGTCTGATAGCATGCTAGCAGATACTGTAACATCGACTTCGAGTCATTGTGCTAATGCTAGTTAGCATTAACGCAAGAAAATGTCTCTAACTTCCTTCATACTGGACACAGAGACATTACAAATGGTATCCACAAGTTCATCTGACTCTGGGGAAGTAGATAAAGGGCTATTGCCAAAATCCCAAATTATCCCTTAAACTAGTTGTAACCCTAACCCTAACCCTAATCCTAACCCCTAAACCTAAAATAGCCTATTTCCTTCTGTTACCACATGTCAGAATTGTCCTTGTTCTAGCCCCAACAAGGATAGTTACACCCAAAACACACACACACACAATCTCTGACTCACAAACACTAGCAGTATCCTGCGGTCAAGGGGAGGGATTTAAAATCCTCCAAGTAAAGCACATAAACCTAGTGAACTTGCCATTTTTGTCTCCTGCTGCCTATTGTTTTGTGGGCTACTTTTTACATGTTATCTTTTTATGCTTATCTTATTACATTTAAACCCTAATTAAAGGATTCAAACTGTAAACCTTCCCACCGCAGGCAGCTGTTGTTTCATGTGTCTGATAATCCATGCTTTGGAACATCACTTGAGGAGGCTCAAGCAATATACAATATACAGGACATAAACAAGGCGGGGTATTGTTGAGAATTAATTGGCAGGAAAAGGCTCCTTTCAGAATAAAATAAGGCAGTCACTGTGGTTTCCTGAGGACACACCAGTCTCAACCCTCTGTGTTCACTCTGCATGAGGTGTTCAGTAATGAGAGCAGCATTTGCTCATGCCCAGTTTCCAGACAGCCCCTTGCTGAGAGACAGCGAGGCAGGGAGGCTGCAGATAAAGAGCTGATAGAGCCTCCTGGCAGAAGCCGGTCCGGTTCAGTGGGTGGAGACAGTTTTTCTGGAGACAGTTGGCTGGACGTCAGGCCAGAGACGTCAGGCTGCCTTGTTAGTGTGTGTGTGCCTCACCTTGATAACATAAGTGTGGTGAGGGATGGGGCAGGGACAGAGAAAAACAAGCACACCAGGGGTGTGTATGAGGCTCTGCATGTATGTGTGTACGGTTCTGTGCCTGCGTGTGTTGGCTCACGCAATGGATCCCTCCTAACAGTAACAACTGCAAAACATTTTGGGAAAGTGTTAAACTCAGAGACATTTTTCCCAGCTCAGGTTTCACAAAAACAGACCAAGCCCTCGATCTCTCTTGCCTTCCCTCCCCCACTCATACTTTTCCACAAATTTTTTCATGCTCCCCCCCTCCCTTCCCTCATCCTCTCTCTCATATGCACACTTCCTCCTTCCCCTCCTCTCTGTGCTGGCTGTTGTTGACTGACGGACAGTGCTGATTTACTCCAGGCTTGGATGGCTGCCATCTCATCTAAAAAATTGCACGAGTTGCAGGGCCAGCAGAGCCAAGTTCTGATGACAACAAGGTAGTAGATTGGCTCTTTGCCTCTCTCTGCACTGCTAAACCCCAGCAGGCCTGATGTGTCCAGCAGCTGGGAACAGAACCCATCTTCAACGTCTGTGCAATGGACTTATTTAGACATCATAGCATAAGAATGAGGAGGAGGGATGGCTGCCATTTTATGGCCACCTAACCAATTGTGCTCACAGCTGCGAGCTACCCAGTGACACGAGCCTACCAGACAAGCTAAATTACTTCTATGCTCGCTTTGAGGCAAGTAACACTGAAATATGCATGAGAGCTTCAACTGTTCCAGATAACTGTATGATCACGCTCTCCGTAGCTGATGTGAGTAAGACCTTTAAACAGGTCAACATTCACAAGGCAGCAGGGCCAGACGGCTTATCAGGACGTGTACTGCGAGCATGCGCCTACCAACTGGCAAGGTTCTTCACTGACATTTTCAACCTCTCACTGACTGAATCTGTAATACCAACATGTTTCAAGCAGACCACCATAGTCCCTGTACCCAAGAACACGAAGGTAACCTGCCTAAATGATTACTGACCTGTAGCACTCAGGTCTGTAGCCATGAAGTGCTTTGAAAGGCTGATCATGGCTTATATCAACACCATTATCCCAGAAACCCTAGACCCACTCCAATTTGCATACCACCCCAACAGATCCACAGATGATGCAATCTCTATTGCACTCCACACTGCCCTTTCCCACACGGACAAAAGGAACACCTATGTGAGAATGCTATTCATTGACTACAGCTTAGCATTCAACACCATAGTGCCCTCAAAGCTCATCACTAAGCTAAGGAACCTGGGACTAAACACCTCCCTCTGCAACTGGATCCTGAACTTCCTGACAGGTGGTAAGGTTAGGTAACAACACATCTGCCACACTGACCCTCAACACGGGGGCCCCTCAGGGGTGTGTGCTCAGTCCCCTCCTGTACTCCCTGTTCACTCATGACTGCATGGCCAGGTACGACTCCAAAACCATCATTAAGATTTCCGATGACACAACAGTGGTAGGCCTGATCACCGACAACGATGAGATGGAGAGGAGATGATTGTGGACTAGAGGAAAAGGAGGACCGAGCACACCCCCATTCTCATCAACGGGGCTGTAGTGGAGCAGGTTGAGAGCTTCAAGTTCCTTGGTGTCCACATCACCAACAAACTGTCCTGGTCAAAACACATCAAGGCAGTTCTGAATAGAGCACGACAACACCTATTCCTCCTCAGGAGACTGAACAGATTTGGTATGGGTCCTCAGATCCTCAAAAAAGTTCTACAACTGCACCATCAAGAACATCCAGACTGGTTTCATCACTGCCTGGTATGGCAACTACTCGGCCTCCGACCGCAAGGCACTACAGAGGGTAGTGCGTATGACCCAGTAAATAACTTGGGCCAAGCTTCCTGCCATCCAGGACCTCTATACCAGGGGGTGTCAGAGGAAGGCTCAAAAAATGTAAAAGATTCTTGCCACCCTAGTCATAGACTGTTCTCTCTGCTACCGCACGGCAAGGTGTATCAGAGCACCAAGTCTAGGTCCAAAAGGCTTCTTAGCAGCTTCTACCCCAAGCCATGAGACTCCTGAACAGCTAATCAAATGGCTACCCAGACTACTTGCATTGCCCCTTCTCTTTTACTCTTTTACACTGCTGCTACTCTCTGTTAATTATCTATGCATAGTCACTAACTCTACCTATATGTACATATTACCTCAAATACCTCGACTAACCGGATGCCCCCGCACATTGACTCTGTAGCATTTACTGTAGTATTTTTACAGATTGTAGTATACAGTAGCATTTACTGTAGTGTTGTGGCGGACATTATTGTAGTGTTTACTAGAGTGTTATTTAAAATCTTTAACATTATCAGGAATCAAGGTAAGAGCGAGTTGCAGACTGTCGAAGTAACAATGTTTATTGTAGCAACAGGGACAGGTAAGACAGGTCAAGGCAGGCAGGGGTCGAAGAACCAGGGTAAGGCAAAGGAACAGGATGGCAGGTGGACTCAGGGTCAGGGATTGGCAGAGTTCAGTTATCCAGAGGTGGCGCAAAGATACAGGATGGCAGGCTCAGGGTCAGGCAGAGAGGTCAGGCGGGCGGGTACAGGGTCAGGACATGCAAAGGTCAAGAACCAGGAGGACGAGGAAAGCGAGGCTGGGAAACAATAGGAGCTGACAGGAAAAACGCTGGTTAGCTTGAACGAACAAGACGAACTGGCAACAAACAGACAGAGAACACAGACATAAATACATAGGGGATAAGTGGGGAAGATGAGCAACACCTGGAGGGGGTGGAGACAATCACAAGGACAGTTGAAACAGATCAGGGCGTGACAGTATCCCCCTCCCCTTCTAGGGACGCCACATGGGCGGATACCTGGTTGACTGGGGTGCCGGCGGTGAAAGTCAGCGATGAGGGCCAGGTCCAAGATGTCTTTAGCGGGAACCCAGCACCTCTCCTCTGGGCCATAACCCCCGCAGTCAACCAGGTACTGGAAACCCCTGCCCTGTGGTCGAACCCTCAGGAGGCGTCTCACCATGTACGCTGGCTGGCCATTGATTACACGGGGGGAGGGAATGGCCTAGAAACAGAAGACAAGGGGCAGTCACACATGGTTTTAGGTAGGACAAATATGGAAAGTACAGGGCAACAGAGGACAAACAGCAGAGGGACTGATGATCTTGGAGCTGGGGGGTCTCATTTTCCAGGGATGTAGCCATGGCCCTATAGCGACGTGTCAGTGCCTCAGACTTGACCTTCCTGGATACCGGTCGGTGGTGCAGAAGCGAAGTGGCCCGGGCCATACTGAACCCCTGCAGGAGGTCCTGGTACTCTGCAAAGCTGGCGGAGAGGTCTGGGGCAATTTCCCAGCCCCCAGGAAGACGTCAGGCAGAGCTGAGCATGCAGAGCTGACTTCAGGCAATGAGTGTGGCAGGACGGGCTCCAGCCCATGACGGAGCCAAGAGAATCCCAATACCACGGAACCCGCGCAGACTCAACCAGCAGGAATTGGATAGTATCGCTGTGGTTCCCCAACACTCGTAGGCTGACGGGGGTGGTCTGGTGGGTGACCCGGTCTATAGAGCGCCCGTCCAGCTCTCTAACACCCATGTGAATGAAGAGGGGTTGAGTGGGGATGCCCAGCTCGGACGCCAGGGTAACGTCCATGAGACTCACATCGGCCTCCGAGTCGATGAGTACCTGGAGAGACTTGGACTTGTCTTCCACAGCAGGGTGGCATAGAGAGGGGGATGAGTAAGGGGAGAAGAACAATTATCTTTCAGACTCACCAGTGCACTCACTCCAAGAAATGAGCTAGCTCTCTTGAAGGGACAAGTAGGCACAAAATGACCGGCAGTACCACAATACAGAAAACTCTGGGTCTTAAGTCTGCGTATGCATTCAGCTGGAGGCAGCCTAGCCCTGTCAAGCTGCCTCGGCTCGGGAAGAGGTGAATCGGCAGTGTCCAGAGGCTCTTGGAGGGATTCAGGTAAACACAGATCCTTTCGTGGACTTCCGGAGTTTATTAACTACAAGGTAGGATCCCTGAGTGAGCGATTGGACCACAATCGAACCTCTTCTCCCTCCTACGTTCCCATAACCAAACATCAATCCGGATGTTTAAAGCGATGAGTGAGTCGAGATCTGTCGGTAGTTCCTGAGCTGCCAGCTCATCCTTTATCTCCTCTGATAATCCATTCAGAAACATGTAGAACAGCGCTTCCGAGTTCCAGGTACCCTCCGCTGCTAGCATGCGGAACTCCACCGCATAGTTTGCCACAGTGAGGGTGTGCTGCCAAAGCTGGAGTAACTTCCGGGCGGCCTCTCTCCTGGAGACCGGAGCCTTGAACACCTTTCTCACTTCCGCCACGAATACCTCCAGACTGAGGCAGACAGTGGATTGTTGCTCCCACACTACCGTGGCCCAGGGAAGTGCCCTCCCGGACATCAGCGTAATAATATAGGCTGTCTTCGAGCTGTCCAAGGGGAACAAAGAAGGCTGCAGCTCGAAAACAAAGGAGCACTGGGAGAGAAAGGCCAGGCAGGTTCTGGAATCTCCATCATAGCGCTCCGGGGGAGGTAAGCGGGGTTCCAGGGAAACCGGCGTGACGGCGCTGCTACCAGCCAGGCTACAGAGGGGCTGGGAGGTTACCGTCATGGTTGGCTGCCCAGTAGGCAACCCACTGACTTGCTCCCGCACAATGTCCAATGCTTGGTCGAGACGTACCTGCCATCATACCGGGAAGGAACTCCTTGTGCCTACCAATGGTGGCTCCTTGGGAGGAGATGGCATAGCAGAGCTGGTCCAAGTCTGCTGGGTCAGTCATGGCCAGTTCGTACTGTCAGGAATCAAGGTAAGACCCAGATGCAGAGTGTCAAAGTAACAATGTTTATTGTAGCAAGAGGGGCAGGCAAGACAGGTCAAGGCAGGCAGGGGTTGATGAACCAGGGTAAGGCAAAGGAATAGGACGGCAGGTGGACTCAGGGTCAGGGATGGGCAGAGTTCAGTTATCCAGAGGTGGGGCAAAGGTACAGGACGGCAGGCAGGCTCAGGGTCAGGCAGAGAGGTCAGGTGGGCGGGTACATGGTCAGGACATGCAAAGGTCAAGAACCAGGAGGATGAGGAAAGAGAGGCTGGGAAACGATAGGAGCTGACATGAAAAACGCTGGTTAGCTTGAACAAACAAGACGAACTGGCAACAAACTGACAGAGAATACAGGTATAAATACACAGAGGATAATGGAAAGATGGGCAACACCTGGAGGGGGATGGAGACAAGCAAAAGGACAGGTGAAACAGATCACAGCGTGACAAACATAGAAGTGGAGGCTTTCTCCTTGAGGAAACCTGCTCGATAAATAGAAAATTGTCTACAGTAACAGTCAAAAGTTTGCACACACCTACTCATTCAATGGTTTTTCTTTATTTTTACTATTTTCTACATTGTAGAATAATAGTAAAGACATCAAAACTATAAAAGAGCACATGTGGAATCATGTAGTAATGAAAAAAATGTTAAACATATCAAAATACATTTTATATTTGAGTTTCTTCAAAGTAGCCACCCTTTGCCTTGACGACAACTTTCCACGCTCTTGGCATTCTCTCATCCAGCTTCACCTGGAATGCTTTTGAAACAGTCTTGCAGGGGTGCCCACATATTGTGAGCACTTGTTGGCTGCTTTTCCTCTGCGGTCCAACTCATCCCAAACCATCTCAAATGGGTTGAAGTCTGGTCATTGCGGAAGCCAGGTCATCTGATGCAGCACTCCATCACTCTCCTTCTTGGTCAAATAGCCATTACAAAGCCTGGAGGTGTGTTGGGTCATTGTCCTGTTGAAAAATGAATGGTAGTCCCACTAAATGCAAACCAGATGGGATGGTGTATCACTGCAGAATGCTGTGGTAGCCATGCTGGTTAAGTGTGCCTTGAATTCTAAATAAATCACTGACCAGCAAAGCACACCCACACCATCCCACCTCCACCTCCATGCTTCACGGTGCGAACCAAACATGCAGAGATCATCTGTTCACCTACTCTGCTTCTCACAAAACACAGCGGTTGGAACCAAAAATCTCAAATTTGGACTCATCAGACCAAAGGGCAGATTTCCACCGGTCTAATGTTCATTGCTCGGGTTTCATGGCCCAAGCAAGTCTCTTCTTCTTATTTGCGTCATTTATTAGTGGGGTTATTTCAGCAATTCGACCATAAAGGCCTAATTCATGCATTCTCCTCTGGACAGTTGATGTTGAGATGTGTCTGTTACTTGAAGCCTGTGAAGCATTTATTTGGGCTGCAGTTTCTGAGGCTGGTAACTCTAATGAACTTATCCTCTGCAGCAGAGGTAATTATGGGTCTTCCTTTCTTGTGGCGGTCCTCATGAGAGCCATTTTCATCATAGCACTTGATGGTTTTTGCGACTGACTGACCTTCATGTCTTAACTTCTTGCGTTGAGCAATCCCGTATCCGGGAGCGTAATCATAGCCTCAAGCTCATTACCATAACGCAATGTTAACTATTCATGAAAATTCGCAAATGAAATGAAATAAATATATTGGCTCACAAGCTTAGCCTTTTGTTAACAACACTGTCATCTCAGATGTTCAAAATATGCTTTTCAACCATAGCTACACAAGCATTTGTTGTAACGGCGTTCGTCTGTTGAAGGAGAGTCGGACCAAAATGCAGCGTGATGGTTACTCATGTTCTTTAATAAAAAAATAGCGATACATGAAATAACTAAATAAATACAAAAACAACAAACGAAACGTGAAAACCTAATTACAGCCTATCTGGTGAACACTACACAGAGACAGGAACAATCACCCACAAAATACACAGTGAAACCCAGGCTACCTAAATATGGTTCCCAATCAGAGACAATGAGAATCACCTGACTCTGATTGAGAACCGCCTCAGGCAGCCAAGCCTATGCTAGACACACCCCTAATCAGCCACAATCCCAATGCCTACAAAAAACCCATTACGACAACACAATAAACCCATGTCACACCCTGGCCTGAACAAATAATTAAAGAAAACACAAAATACTAAGACCAAGGCGTGACATTTGTGTAAGAGTATTGATAGCTAGCATTAGCATTAAGCCTAGCATTCAGCAGGCAACATTTTCACAAAAACAAGAAAAGCATTCAAATAAAATAATTTACCTTTGAAGAACTTTGGATGTTTTCAATGAGACTCTCAGTTAGATAGCAAATGTTAAGTTTTTCCAAAAAGATGATTTGTGTAGGAGAAATCGCTCTGTTTTGTTCATCACGTTTCGCTAAGAAAAAAAAAAACGAAAATTCAGTCATTACAACGCCTAACTTTTTTCCAAATTAACTCCATAATATCGACAGAAATATGGCAAACGTTGTTTACAATCAATCCTCAAGGTGTTTTTCACATATCTATTCGATGATAAATCATTCATTCATTTGGTTTCTCCTCTGAACCAAATGGAAAAATGCACGCAGCTGGAGATTACGCAATAATTTTGACGGAGGACACCAAGCGGGCACCTGGTAAATGTAGTCTCTTATGGTCAATCTTCCAATGATATGCCTACAAATACGTCACAATGCTGCGGACACCTTGGGGAAACGACAGAAAGTGTAGGCTCATTCCTGGCGCATTTACAGCCATATAAGGAGACATTGGAACACAGCGCCTTCAAAATCTGGGACATTTCCTGTTTGAAATTTCAGCATCAGTTCTGTGGCACTCACAGATAATACCTTTGCAGTTTTGGAAACGTCAGAGTGTTTTCTATCCAAAGCTGTCAATTATTTGCATAGTCGAGCATCTTTTCGTGACAAAATATCTTGTTTAAAACGGGAATGTTTTTTTATCCAAAAATTAAAAGAGCGCCTCCTATATCGAAGAAGTTAAAGTAGTGATGGACTGTCATTTCTCTTTGCTTATTTGAGCTGTTCTTGCCATAATATGGACTTGGTCTTTTACCAAATAGGGCAATATTCTGTATACCACCCCTACCCTACCTTGTAACAATACATCTGATTGGCTCAAACGCATTATGAAGGAAAGAAATTCCACAAATTAACTTTTAACAAGGCACACCTGTTAATTGAAGTGCATTTCAGGTGACCACCTCATGAAGCTGGTTGAGAAAATGCCAAGAGTGTGCAAAGCTATCATCAGGACAAAGGGTGGCTACTTTGAAGAATCTCAATTTTAAAATTAATTTAGATTTGTTTAACACTTTTTTGGTTACTACATGATTCCATATGTGTTATTTCATAGTTTTGATGTCTTCACTATTATAATACAATGTAGGAAATAGTAAATATAAAAGAAAAACCCTTGAATGAGTAGGTGTGTCCAAACTTTTGACTGGTACTGTATAACCTGTAGGTAGATAGGACTGGTGTTGGATAGTTCAGAGCTTCTGCTCTTTTCTATAACCTGTAGGGAACACAATATATGGTCTACTCTATACTTGGCATGTAGGTTTCACACTTATGGGTGGCACAAATTGAGATATGGGGGAGAGTGTTGGCAGTGTATACACAAATTAAATACTGTAATATTTACTATAGTTAAAAAACTGTAGTGTTTTTACTAACATTTACTGTAGTGTTTTTTTCACCCCGGATAATACAGTCTACTACAACATTCTATAGTAAGTACTACACATGACCGAGGGATACTACAGCATGTAGTATAGTATTCAACAGTATACTTCAGTTTACTACAGAATTCTATTGTAAATAATGTGGTATTCTATAGTAAACAGAAATATTTTTTTCATGTGGGTCCTGTCCCAACTGTCATTCATTCACATACTGAGGTCACAGTGCCAGCCATCACAGCTAATCAACAGGCTCATCCCTAACGCTGAGGGCTGGCGTTATTACTCAGTGGAACCGTGTAAACTCCTGAACCCAGACTCCTCTAAGAGATAACATACAGACATCTGGAGCTGGAAGCCACCTGGGATGGACTCAGACTCCCATGATCTTCTCTGAGCTGGCAGCTCATCATTAACCTGATGACACTACTGTACCATGGGAACACATGAAAACATTCCTCAAGATAAACAAAACAACAAATTCACTGTATCTCATGAATAACATTGGGGAATAGTACAGAGTTTCTTGTATGAAGGTTATCATTCCAAGTAGTACTTCAGTAGTACTCCAGCAATTACGTTATTATTTGGATATTGACTTTGTTAAAAGTATTGAAAATAACCTGGCATGGAACCCCAGCTGAATCCACTCGGGAAACACAGCATAACAAAACAAATACAGACACTCAAATGAACAGATTTCCTCATAAATTATTCAGTTCAAAGACAGTCAGATGTAGAGATCAAAATGTAAAAAACAATGAATTTAATCAACAGTGAGTGATGTGTAACATTTGTATTTTAAACTTCATTTTGGTGACTGCCTTGCCCATGATTTACTACAGCTGTCACCAACCTTTTCTGAGTCAAGATCACTTTCTCATTCAAAAAGCATGCCGAGATCTGCCGCTCAGATTAATATGTTTAACATCACTTAAAAATGTAAAACTAACCTATCAAAAACAGTTCTGTAGGAATGAGGTTTGTGCAGTAGGCCTTATACATTATCACAATATATTGGTTATATGCCTGGCCTGCCAATATTGTTCTTCTCAAACCATGTTATATTTCAAAACTCAAGCTTTGATAACAAAACAGATCAGTTGGTGTAGTGCTTGCAAGGCACAGCTGAGCATGAATTGAAATAATTAGCAAATAATTCGCTTTTTTATTTTAGTGGACTGATGGTACCTGCATCTGTCATGGTGCATTTAAGAATACTGGCAACTCGGGGAAAAAACGAGGTCAAATCCTTTCCTGAGGAATATTAAAAAAGACACGGGTGGGTAATAATAAAAACGCAGGCCTATGGATACACTTGGCTACTCATTCATTGCTGCTACAGCAGCGTTTTATGTTTTGTAATTGTGTTGAATAAAAACATTGTTGACAGTGCTGAATATACACTTAAACATGAACCCACTCTTAAAAACAGCATCTGCTGAATTCTTTGAGAGTCTCTCTCTGGTCATGGTTTTAAAAGTTATGCAATCTCATGTAGGCTATCAAACTTTGCTGTGGCCTGGTCATGGAAGCTGTGGGCACAGTGATTTGAGCTCTGATTGGCCAGCACAACTAAATTTAGCCACAGCTCTCCCGGTCTGCCGGATAGGTGGGGTTGTTCTACCAGGTGTGCAGGGCTTCTGAATCAAGTGTCTACCTCCAAAAGCAAAACACAAAGAAAAAAAAGTGCAAGCGATCAATCGGTTGGTGACCACTGAATTACCAGATTGATGTAGTGATGATTACATTCTGTGTAGATCACAATAAGAGATCACAATAAGGACTTGAATTTTCCCATGGTATCTCATTGTCTTAATACTTTACTATATGCTGTAGACTACCTGATACTACCTCCATGAGATGTGCATAACTTGAATATTGACCTTTCTGTCGGGTCCTATTGGAGATACAGTGCATTTGGAAAGTATTCAGACCCCTTCCCCTTTTCCATATTTTGTTACGTTACAGCCTTATTCTAAAATAGATTTTTTTTCACTAACCTACACACAATAGCCCACAATGACAAAGCTAAAACAGGTTTTTAGACATTTTTGCAAATGTATTACGAATAAAAACCAGAAATACCTTATTTACATAAGTATTCAGACCCTTTGCTATGAGACTAAAAAATTAGTTTCTACAACTTGATTGGAGTCCACCTGTGGAAAGGCACACACCTGTCTATATAAGGTATCACAGTTGACAGTGCATGTCAGAGCAAAAACCAAGCCATGAGGTCGAAGGAATGGCCCTGAGACTGGGTTGTGTCGAGGCACAGATCTAGGGAAGGGTACAAAAAAATGTCTGCAGCATTGAAGGTCCCCAAGAACACAATGGCCTCCATCATTCTTAAATGGAAGTAGTTTGGAACCACCAAAATGGGCAAACTGAGCAATCAGGATAGAGGGACCTTGGTCAGGGAGGTGACGAAGAACCCAAGAACCCACTCTGAAAGTCCAGAGTTCCTCTGTGGAGATGGGAGAACCTTCCAGAAGGATAACCATCTCTGCAGCACTCCACCAATCAGGCCTTTATGGTAGAGTGGCCAGATGGAAGACACTCCTTAGTAAAAGGCACGGCAGCCCACTTGGAGTATGCCGAAGGCACCTAAAGACTCTCAGACCATAAGAAACAAGATTATCTGGTCTGATGAAACCAAATTTAACTCTTTGGCCTGAATGCCAAGCGCCAGGTTACCTGGCACCATCTCTACGGTGAAGCATGGTGTTGGCAGCATCATGCTGTGGGGATGTTTTTCAGCATCAGGGACTAGGAGACTAGTCAGAATCGATGGAAAGATGAAAGGTGCAAAGTATAGAGATATCCTTAATAATAACCTGCTCCAGAGTGCTCAGGACTTCAGACTGGGGTGACGGTTCACCTTCCAACATGACAATGACCCGAAGCACACAACCAAGACAATGCAGGACTGCCTGCGGGACAACTCTCTGAATGTCCTTGAGTGGCCCACCCAGAGCCCAGACTTGAACCTGATCGAACATCTCTGGAGAGACTTGAAAATAGCTGTGCAGCGACGCTCCACATCACATCCAACCTGACAGTGCTTGAGATGATCAAAAGAGAAGAATGGGAGAAACTCCCCAAATACAGGTGTGCCAAGCTTGTAGTGTCATACCCAAGTAAACTCGAGGCTGTAGTCGCGGCCAAAGGTGCTTCAACAAAGTACTGAGTAAAGGGTTTGAATACTTATGTAAATGGGATATTTAAAAAAAAAAAAAAAAATGTAAATGTTTTTGATTTGTAATTATGGTATATTGTGTGTAGATTGATCAGGGGAAAACTATTTAATCAATTTTAGAATAAGGCTTAAACGTAACAAAATGTGGAAAAGGGGTCTGAATACTGTAATGCACTGTAACTTCCTGTTGGCTTGCGTGAGTGAGTTCCTTAATAAAGGTCAGACAATAGTCTCTCAGTTTGCTGCATTTCATGCACGAACTTGAAGCCAGACACAACAGGAAGCCAAAAGATCATTGTTGATTTAGTCATCAGTCTTCCAGTGGGCTGATGTGTGAAACCTCTACCTTCCCAGTTTGCTACATTGATACACAAAACAAACAGATTATGTAGCTCAGGTGTTCCATGCATTGCAGATAGTGCATTGCTGTGTAGGGACTGGGTTGACCGGGTTCCTATGTGTCTGATTGTGGTGCCGTTCAGTTGTGTTGTGTTGTGTTTTGTGGTGTAGTATGGTGTGGGAGGACCCTCCCCTGCAAACGGCTGCGACGCCGGAGAGATAGCGGTGAGTCTGTGGTTTCTACAGACGGAGGATCATGGCCACTGACAGTCTTGATGCGAGCCAGAACAGAACAGGCAGACGGGTAGGTGCCCTCAACTGCAGTCAAACCACTCATAGGGGACTTCTTTCCTGTTTCATCACATGATATGTCTTCTTAGCCACAAGAGCGGCACAGGAACGTTAGACCTGACAGAGAGAATGTGAACTGGCAGAGAAGTTCTTCAGATAGAAGTAGGACTAGAAGTAGTACTAGAAGTAGAATAAGAAGTAGTACTAGATGTAGAACAAGAAGTAGAACTAGAAGTAGGACTAGAAATAGAACAGGAAGTAGTGCTAAAAGTAGAACAAGAAGTAGAACAAAAAGTAGTACTAGAAGTTGGACTTGAAGTAGAACAAGAAGTAGAACTAGAAGTAAGACTAGAAGTAGGACTAGAAGTAGGACTAGATGTTGAACAAGAAGTAGAACTAGAAGTGTTATGTTTGCAAGCTAGCATCTTCGACTACTCACGTCACTTGACTTGTGGTAGAATGTTAAATTTTCGTTACGGAAATTTGCAGAGTTACTCCTTTCTTTTCTCTGTCTTGTCATAGCGACGACCAATCTGACACCATGTTATGTTCGTTCCTTATATAATAACTAACCGGGGCGTAGGTTTAACTACTTTTAATGAACATATACTTCAGCTAGAAAACTCTATGTTTAGCCATGCAAGACATTCTTTAACCATCCGCCTCCCACATAGCCTGCTGGGTAACGTAGTCTAAATGTTATTAACACATAACAACACATCTTCTTTCCTTTAAAAGAAAACTACTTTTCTATGTAACTACACATGTCACATCACATTTGTTTTCTCAACCTGCATAACATGCAATTTTCAATAACACACATTTCTTTCCCCAAAAAATGTTTACCTGAAAAAAAAAGAGTTATTTATAGTCTGTCCAACAATACTCTATTGTGGCCCTATTTCTTTTCACATAAACCAAACATTCAGTCCAGGTGCCCCTTTATTGAATTTCTTTAGCAATTCTCAATAAGCCTTTCAGGGGCTCTGACATTCCTTTTTGGTTGTTCTGCTGAAGTGCTTCCTGAAACAGTTGGACAGCGTTCATTGTCAGTCAGGGTGTTCTGACTTTCGTCTCAGTTGTGATCCATGCTCCGTTTGGATCTCATAGGATCGCGGTGCAACTTCTCTCTGCACACACCCTTGCTGCATCTAGGTTCCTGTAGTGATGTCTCGTAGTCGTACATGATCTCCAGGTTTCAGTTCAGGTAAGTGTCTTGCAATTTGTCGTGTCGCTGTTTTTGTTTGTCTTTCCGTTTTTCCTTTGCGAGTTTGAATTTGTGAGCACCTCTGAGTGTTAGTAAGTCCTCATGGATGGGTAGGTTGGTTCTGATGCGACGTCCCATCAACATTTGTGCAGGTGAAAGTCCGTTCTGTAGCGGTGCGCTGCGGTAGATCATCAGATTTTTTAGGAAATCCTCCTTTCTATCGTGTGCCTTTTTCATCAGACCTTTGACAATTTTGACTGAATTCTCTGCTAAGCCATTGGACCTTAGGTAGTTGGGGCTGGAGGTGTTGTGTCGGAATCCCCAGTCATTAGCAAACGATCAGAATTTGTAACTTGAGAACTGCGGGCCATTGTCCGAGTACAGTTCAGACGCAACCCCATGTCTTGCAAAGACTGATTTCAGGTAGGTGATTACAGCTTTGCTCGAGGTAGTTGGTAGTGTTGCTACTTCAGGGTAGTTTGAGTAGTCGGTAACAACAATGTGACTTTTGCCATTGCAGTCAAAAAGGTCAACTCCAACTTTATAGTAGGGTCTGTTGGGTACTGGATGAGGCATTAGCGGCTCTGCTTGCTGCTTTGGCCTGTAGGTCAAATAGTTCACATGAAGCAGTGGTCTGGCTGATTTCCTGATTCATTCTTGGCCAGTACATTACTTCTTGTGCTCATCGTTTGCATTTTTCCTCACTCAAGTGGACCTCGTGTATTTTCAGTAGCATTTTTTTGCGTAGTGTCATGGGAATGACAATCTTGTTGCCTTTGAACACTATGTCATCCACAACGGTGAGCTCTGCTCTGCACATCCAGAAATCCTATATTCTCCTTGGACAGTTGTTTTTCTGTGCAGGCCATCATATCAGTGTTGTTTCTTTCAACTCTGTCATTGTTTGGTCAGCTGCGGTCTCTCTTTTGATCTGCTCCATTCTCTCAGAAGACACTGGAAGTGATGTTTACGATCATGTTGACGTAGGCCTGAATCTCAGTGTTTTTCTGTGTGTCGAAGCTCTCCTTCTTGTCGACTGCTCGAGAAAGAGTGTCGGCGGTGAACATGAACTTTCCAGGGGTATAGATCATCTTCACATCATACTTTTGCAGTCTGATCAACATTCTCTAGATTCTCATTGGACAATCATTCAGTGGCTTAGACATGATTGACACCAATGGTTTGTGGTCGGTTTCTACTTCGAAGTCTCGTCCGTAGACGTATTGGTGAAACCTTTCGCAAGCATATGTGCTCGCCAGTAGTTCTTTCTCTATTTGTCCATACCTTGTCTCTGCGCTTGTCAAGGCCCTGGACGCATATGCGACGGGTTGCCATGTGTCGTCATGCTGTTGCAGAAGAACTGCTCCCAGGCCAAACTGTGACGCGTCTGCAGAAATCCTTGTGCTTTTCTCTGGATCTTCTGAGATTGTCTTCTTTAGGTTTTTGAAGCAGTTTTCCTGATCATGGGACCATTCCCATTAATTTTTCTGTTCCAGAAGACATCTGAGTGGAGCCAACCATGCTGACAGTTGAGATATGAACTTTGCAAGGTAGGCGATCATGCCCATGAAGCTTCTTACATCGTCCTTGTTCTTCGGGCACTCCATGTTGTTGATGGCTGATGTTTTCCTTGGGTCTGGTTTGACTCCGTCCTCAGAAAGTACATCTCCCACGAAGGTAAGCGTTTTCACACCAAACTCGCATTTGTCCTTGTGTAGTTTTAGGTTGACTTTCCGTGTCAGGTCCAGCACTTGTCTCACTCTCGTGTTCTTCTTTTGTGGACCCCCAGACGATGATATCATCCATCATGGTCTCCACTCCTGGAATGTGCTCGAAGATCATGTGGATTGTATTGTGGTAGACCTCTGGCTCTGGGAGAATCCCATATGGTAGACGAAGAAATCTGTACCTGCCCTCAGGTGAGTTGAATGTGCATAGCCTTGAGCTTGCATGATCTAGCTTCATTTGCCAGAATCCTGATGAGGCATCAAGCTTACTGAACCACTTTGCTCCAGCAAACTGCGACATTATCTCTTCTCCGGTCGGCAACTTGAAATGCTCTCTCTTGATTGCTTTGTTGAGATCTCTCAGGTCTAGACATATCCTGCGCTCGCCATTCTGCTTCACCACAATAACCAGTGAGCTTACCCAGTCTCTAGGTTCATCCATTTTTGTGATGACGTCCACCTTTTCCATGCGTCCGAGTTCCTCTTTGAGCTTTTTCCTCAGTGCAAATGAAATTTTTCTGCATGCATGTACAACTGGAGTAATTTTGTCATCAGTACATATTTTGTGTTCTCCTGGTAAACATCCAAGACCCTCAAACACATCCTCATACTCAGCCAGTATTGATTATTGGTCATTTCCAGTCTGTGATGTCACTACATACACTCTTTTCAACAAATTGAGCTTTTCACATGCATTGATTCCTAGGAAATGCTGTTCACTCTTTTCCACAATCAGCAGCTGTGCTCTGAAATGTTTTCCTTTGTGCTGTAAAGTTACTATGCAGCTTCCTTTGACTGGTACGTTCTCCCCAGTATAACCAGTAACCTTACTTTTCACCGGGTGTATTTTGCTCTTCACCTTCAGTGTTTTGTAGTCATCCAGCGACAACAGGTTTACCTGTGCTCCAGTATCAAGCTTGAATGGTATTATAGTTTCATTCACCTTCAGTGTTTTGTAGTCATCCAGCGACAACAGGTTTACCTGTGCTCCAGTATCAAGCTTGAATGGTATTATAGTTTCATTCACCTTCAGTGTTTTGTAGTCATCCAGCGACAACAGGTTTACCTGTGCTCCAGTATCAAGCTTGAATGGTATTATAGTTTCATTCACAGTCAATGGCACAATCCATTCAGCATTTACTGCATTGCATATTTCCACAGAATCAACAAAGAATTCTTCCATCTCCTCGACTGTGTGAACCTTTTTCTTTGTAGCCTCAGCTTTGCAGCATTTTGAGAAATTATTCTTTTTCCCACAGTTGTTACATGATTTGCCATATGCAGGGCATTTTTTTGGCTTGTGGATATATCCACATTTTCCACATGTAGTGTTTTGATTTCTCTCTTTTGCTTGTTTTTGTTTTGTAAGGTGTTGTGTGTGTGTGTGTGTGTGTGTGTATTGCTCCTCTCTTTTTATTTCATACACTGACGTCTCATCCCTTCACAGCTCTTTAGCTTGTGCTCTGGTGGTTTCAGCTGCCCGACACATATTCACTGCTTTATCCAAAGTTCAATCTTGCTCATGCAGCAATCTCTCCTTGAGTCCATTATCAAGTATACCACAGACTATCCTGTCTTTCACTAGTGAGTCTTTTCAAATTCAAATGTTCAAATTCACACATTTTGCTCAGTGTGTTCAGCTCAGCCAAATACTGTTCAAAACTGACTCCCTGTTTCTGATCATGAGAGAAAAACGTGTATCTCTCAAACGTGACGTTCTGGCTTGGTACAAAGTACTCCTCAAATGTAGCCATTAGCACAGTCAATGTCAAGTTTGTCTCGTCTTGCTGAAAGCTATTGTAAATGTCCAATGCATCCTCTCCAATAACATGCAGAAAAATAGAAGCTTTCAATTTGCCATCATCTCCCAGTGCACCACTGGCTGCTAGGTAGATATTGAATCTCTGCTTGAAACGTTTCCAATTGTCAGCTAAATTGCCAGTTAACTACATAGGAGTAGGAGGCCTAAGCCTATCCATGACGGAGAACAGGAACAGTGTCAATTTCTCTTACTTCAGTATGTTGCTCATCAACTTGCTCATCAACAGATTCCAATGCAGCCTTGCTCTCGCTCCTGTCACTCTTGCTGCTGTCACTCTCGCTGCTGTCACTCTCGCTGCTGTCACTCTCGCTGCTGTCACTCTCGCTGCTGTCACTCTCGCTGCTGTCACTCTCGCTGCTGTCACTCTCGCTGCTGTCACTCTCGCTGCTGTCACTCTCGCTGCTGCGGCTCGTTGTCCTCGCTCTTGCAAGCTAGCATCTTCAACTACTCACGTCACTTGACTTGTGGTAGAATGTTCCATTTTCGTCGCGGAAATTTGCAGAGTTACTCCTTTCTTTTCTCTGTCTTGTCATAGCGACGACCAATCTGACACCATGTTATGCTTGTTCCTTATATAATAACAAACTGGGGCGTAGGTTTAACTACTTTTAATGAACATATATTTCAGCTAGAAATCTCCATGTTTAGCCATGCAAGGCATTCTTTAACCATCCGCCTCCCGCATAGCCTGCTTGGGTAACGTAGCCTAATGTTATTAACACATAACAACACAAGAATTAGGACTAGAAGTAGAACAGGAAGTAGTACTAGAAGTAGAACAAGAAGTAAGATTAGAAGTAGTACTAGAAGTAGGACTATAAGTAGAAGAAGATAGGACTAGAAGTAGGACTAGAGGCAGAACAAGAAGTAGGACTAGAGGTAGTACTACAAGTAGGACTGGAGGTAGAACAATAAGTAGGACAATAAGTAGGACTAGATGTAGGACTAGAAGTAGTACTAGAAGTAGAACAAGAAGTATTACTAGAAATAGGACTAAAAGTAGGACTAGAAGTAAAACAGGACTAGAGGTAGAACAAAAAGTAGAATAAGAAGTAGTACTAGAAGTAGGACTATAGAAGTAGCACTACCCCATAGTAATGTTAAACCACTGTATGTCCTTGTGTTTCTCATTCTTATATCAGCATTGTTTATAGAGAGTAATGTTGTGTTCCTGATAAAAACGTGGTCTGGAGCTATTTTCAAGGTTTTTTGGGAAAACCTGTATGTGCTGATCCAGAGAGAAAATAGATAACACGCGTTGTTATGTCCCGTAAATAATACCATTCTACTGTTTTAGCGACAACAACAGGCATAACACCATTGTTTCGGGCCCAGTCCCACCTGTGATAATGTTCCCTTTTTGACAAGATTACAGCATGTCTGATAAGCTCTCCAACACATACCATACATTTGTTTTTATTTATTTAACCTTTATTTTGACAGGGAGTCATGCTGAGAACTAGGTCTGTTTTACAGATGAGCATCAATAAAGCTGTGGTCCTTTTGAAAACAATGATTTGGTGTTTTAGAGGGGTCTGTCTATAATAGTCTTAGCTCACAATCAAAGAGATTGCCACCATTGCTTGATAAATCCAATCATGGACATGATAAAGAGAGATGATTGCATCTAATCTGCATTGAGTTACACCCTGCTGTTTCTAACATTGGACCACAGCTCTAATCTGGCTATTGACAGAAGGATTTCATGCTGGTAAAAATTACATCAGTTCCCACACAGTGTAAGCAGTCAGAGGGGATAAACAGAACAAACACCCAGATTTGGGTATGTCTGTATGTCATCTTGAATGCAGTTCCATGATAGAAGGACCCCGCAGAGATCAAGGCAAAGATGCCACAATCAGGGGACCCAGATGACCACCTGCCTACAGTACAGGGCAGATACGATCTCATGTAGGGCTACAGTACCACAATAATTCAACGGTGATGACAGTACTGAAACAGTTTTTCTGTGTCACACACCATACAGATAATCAGAAAACACAAAGTGTTTAGTCAACATAGATAGATAATCCCCCTATACATCATTATAGTTACATAAAGTCAGCTGTAAAGATCCCCTACCACTCTGGTTGGGCCCTGTGTCCATGGTAACAATCTGTCTAAGCGTGACAATGTTTTGTCACATTTCATTGCACTTTACTGTCACATTGCCTTTCATTCGGTATGACTGGGCTCACTCTCATTGTATAAGCTTTCATGGCTGTTTCAAACTAGTCATTCAGACCTGTTGTTTTTGCAGAAACATATAGATTGTCAAGAGCGTTCCACTTCAGTAAAGACAAGCACACATATAGGGATGAATAAACTGCTCTCTCAGGGTCCTACATAATGACTCTTACAATGCCTCCACTGGCACAGAGGATTTGGCAATTAGACTGTGACTGTTTCTGGCAGGAGGCCAGGGTCACAGCCCAATGGCTTCTGACTCAGTCAGGGTCCAGGCAGGGGGGATTGTTTACCAGTTGGATTTTAAGGGAGGGGGGTGGGGTAATTACAATGGTGCGGAAAACAAACAGAGGATGTAGAGAAAGAGAAGTGGGTGATGGCAGACTTGGCTGATAGTCTGATTATTTATTTCTTATTGGTCTAATGGGAGCTTGTGTTTCCGTTGCTGTAGGATGTTTGGACTGAAAGGTGCAGACAACACATGCTCCACCACTATAATATGCTGCGTTATTACCACATGCTCCACCACTATAATATTCTGCGTTATTACCACATGCTCCACCACTATAATATGCTGCGTTATTACCACATGCTCCACCACTATAACATGCTGCGTTATTACCACATGCTCCACCACTATAATATGCTGCGTTATTACCACATGCTCCACCACTATAATATTCTGCGTTATTACCACATGCTCCACCACTATAATATGCTGCGTTATTACCACATGCTCCACCACTATAACATGCTGCGTTATTACCACATGCTCCACCACTATAACATGCTGCGTTATTATCACATGCTCCAACACTATAACATGCTGCGTTATTACCACATGCTCCACCACTATAACATGCTGCGTTATTATCACATGCTCCAACACTATAACATGCTGCGTTATTACCACATGCTCCACCACTCTAATATGCTGCGTAATTACCACATGCTCCACCACTATAATATGCTGCGTTATTACCACATGCTCCACCACTATAATATGCTGCGTTATTACCACATGCTCCACCACTATAATATGCTGCGTTATTACCACATGCTCCACCACTATAACATGCTGCGTTATTACCACATGCTCCACCACTATAATATGCTGCGTTATTACCACATGCTCCACCACTATAATATGCTGCGTTATTACCACATGCTCCACCACTATAATATGCTGCGTTATTACCACATGCTCCACCACTATAATATGCTGCGTTATTACCACATGCTCCACCACTATAATATGCTGCGTTATTACCACATGCTCCACCACTATAATATGCTGCGTTATTACCACATGCTCCACCACTATAATATGCTGCGTTATTACCACATGCTCCACCACTATAATATGCTGCGTTATTACCACATGCTCCACCACTATAATATGCTGCGTTATTACCACATGCTCCAACACTATAATATGCTGCGTTACTACCACATGCTCTACCACTATAACATGCTGCGTTATTACCACATTCTACACCACTATAACATGCTGCGTTATTACCACATGCTCCACCACTATAACATGCTGCGTTATTACCACATGCTCCACCACTATAATATGCTGCGTTATTACCACATGCTCCATCACTATAACATGCTGCGTTATTACCACATGCTCCACCACTATAATATGCTGTGTTATTACCACATGCTCCACCACTATAATATGCTGCGTTATTACCACATGCTCCAACACTATAATATGCTGCGTTATTACCACATGCTCCACCACTATAATATGCTGCGTTATTACCACATGCTCCACCACTATAATATGCTGCGTTATTACCACATGCTCCACCACTATAATATGCTGCGTTATTACCACATGCTCCACCACTATAATATGCTGTGTTATTACCACATGCTCCACCACTATAATATGCTGCGTTATTACCACATGCTCCAACACTATAATATGCTGTGTTATTACCACATGCTCCATCACTATAACATGTTGTGTTATTACCACATGCTCCACCACTATAACATGTTGTGTTATTACCACATGCTCCATCACTATAACATGTTGTGTTATTACCACATGCTCCATCACTATAACATGTTGTGTTATTACCACATGCTCCATCACTATAACATGCTGTGTTATTACCACATGCTCTATCACTATAACATGTTGTGTTATTACCACATGCTCCATCACTATAATATGCTGTGTTATTACCACATGCTCCATCACTATAACATGCTGTGTTATTACCACATGCTCCATCACTATAATATGCTGTGTTATTACCACATGCTCCATCACTATAACATGTTGTGTTATTACCACATGCTCCATCACTATAACATGTTGTGTTATTACCACATGCTCCATCACTATAACATGTTGTGTTATTACCACATGCTCCATCACTATAATATGCTGTGTTATTACCACATGCTCCATCACTATAACATGTTGTGTTATTACCACATGCTCCATCACTATAACATGTTGTGTTATTACCACATGCTCCATCACTATAATATGCTGTGTTATTACCACATGCTCCATCACTATAACATGTTGTGTTATTACCACATGCTCCATCACTATAACATGTTGTGTTATTACCACATGCTCCACCACTATAATATGCTGCGTTATTACCACATGCTCCAACACTATAACATGCTGCGTTATTACCACATGCTCCATCACTATAACATGTTGTGTTATTACCACATGCTCTATCACTATAACATGTTGTGTTATTACCACATGCTCCATCACTATAACAAGCTGAGTTATTACCACATTCTCCACCACTATAACATGCTGAGTTATTACCACGTTCTCCAACACTATAACAAGCTGAGTTATTACCACATGCTCCACCACTATAACATGCTGAGTTATTACCACATGCTCCACCACTATAACATGCTGAGGTATTACCACATGCTCCATCACTATAACATGCTGCGTTATTACCACATGCTCCATCACTATAACATGCTGCGTTATTACCACATGCTCCATCACTATAACATGCTGAGGTATTACCACATGCTCCATCACTATAACATGCTGCGTTATTACCACATGCTCCATCACTATAACATGCTGAGGTATTACCACATGCTCCATCACTATAACATGCTGAGTTATTACCCTCGAGGAAGAAAAGTGTACATAATGAACATCTAAAGCATAACTAATATAAAAATATTAGACAGTTAGCTAAGTGGAGGAGGACGGGCAGAGCAGGAGTGTGAACAGTTAGCTAAGTGGAGGAGGAAGAGCAGAGCAGGAGTGTGAACAGTTAGCTAGGTGGAGGAGGAAGAGCAGAGCAGGAGTGTGAACAGTTAGCTAGGTGGAGGAGGAAGAGCAGAGCAGGAGTGTGAACAGTTAGCTAGGTGGAGGAGGAAGAGCAGAGCAGGAGTGTGAACAGTCAGCTAGGTGGAGGAGGAAGAGCAGAGCAGGAGTGTGAACAGTCAGCTAGGTGGAGGAGGAAGAGCAGAGCAGGAGTGTGAACAGTCAGCTAGGTGGAGGAGGAAGGGTAGAGCAGGAGTGTGAACAGTTAGCTAGGTGGAGGAGGAAGAGCAGAGCAGGAGTGTGAACAGTTAGCTAGGTGGAGGAGGAAGAGCAGAGCAGGAGTGTGAACAGTTAGCTAGGTGGAGGAGGAAGAGCAGAGCAGGAGTGTGAACAGTCAGCTAGGTGGAGGAGGAAGGGCAAAGCAGGAGTGTGAACAGTTAGCTAGGTGGAGGAGGAAGAGCAGAGCAGGAGTGTGAACAGTTAGCTAGGTGGAGGAGGAAGAGCAGAGCAGGAGTGTGAACAGTTAGCTAGGTGGAGGAGGAAGAGCAGAGCAGGAGTGTGAACAGTTAGCTAGGTGGAGGAGGAAGGGCAGAGCAGGAGTGTGAACAGTTAGCTAGGTGGAGGAGGAAGAGCAGAGCAGGAGTGTGAACAGTTAGCTAGGTGGAGGAGGAAGAGCAGAGCAGGAGTGTGAACAGTTAGCTAGGTGGAGGAGGAAGGGCAGAGCAGGAGTGTGAACAGTTAGCTAGGTGGAGGAGGAAGAGCAGAGCAGGAGTGTGAACAGTTAGCTAGGTGGAGGAGGAAGGGCAGAGCAGGAGTGTGAACAGTTAGCTAGGTGGAGGAGGAAGGGCAGAGCAGGAGTGTGAACAGTCAGCTAGGTGGAGGAGGAAGGGCAAAGCAGGAGTGTGAACAGTTTGGCATGCATGCTGCTGTCTCTGTGCTCTCTCTCTCTCTCTCTCTCTCTCTCTCTCTCTCTCTCTCTCTCTCTCTTTCTATCAATTCAATTCAAGGGGCTTTATTGGCATGAGAAACATATATTAACATTGCCAAAGCAAGTGAAATAGATAATAAACAAAAGTGAAATAAACAATAAAAAGGAACAGTAAACATTACACTCACAGAAGTTTCAAAATATTAAAGACATTTCAAACGTCATATTATGTATACAGTATATACAGTGTTGTAACAATGTGCAAATGGTTAAAGTACAAAAGGGAAAATAAGTCAACATAAATATGGGTTGTATTTACAATGGTGTTTGTTCTTCACTGGTTGCCCTTTTCTTGTGGCAACAGGTCACAAATATTGCTGCTGTGATGGCACACTGTGTTATAACACCCAGTAAATATGGGAGTTTATCATCTCTCTCTCTCTCTCTCTCTCTCTCTCACTCTCTCTCTCTCTCTCTCTCTCACACACTCTCTCTCTCCCCCTCTCTCTCTCTCTCCCTCTCTCTCTCTCTCTCTCTCTCTCACTCTCTTTCTTTCAGGAATTAAACAATACACAATAAAGTTGTGATTAGATAGGTTGTGACTTTAAACACTTACCAATAAAATTATAATAATGTCTCTCTGTCTCTTTCTTTCTCTCTGTAACTGTCCATCTCTTACCTCTGTAGGACTGCAGGCCTGGGTGAACTCAGGCTGAACCGACCCAGCCTGCTAGGGTTTTATGAACAACACATCATGGTCATTTACCCCAAACCTGCGCTGGTTGGCAGAGTGGCGTCAAGTGGTTAGCCACACAAGACAAACTACCCAGATACGATATTGAAATGTTGAACCTATCCAACTATACAGTGGCAAGAAAAAGTATGTGAACCCTTTGGAATTACCTGGATTTCTGCATACATTTGACATCAAATTTGATCTGATTTTTATCTAAGTCACAACAATAGACAAACACAGTGTGCTTAAACTAATAACACACAAAGTAATATATTTTTCTTGTCTATATTGAATACATCATTTAGATATTCACAGTGTAGTTTGGAAAAAGTATGTGAACCCCTAGTCTAATGACTTCTCCAAAAGCTAATTGGAGTCAGGAGTCAACAAACCTGGAGTCGATTCAATGAAACGAGAATGTAGATTTTGGTTAGAGCTGCCCTGCCCTATAAAAAACACTACACAAATTTGAGTTTGCTATTCACAAGAAGCTTTGCCTTATGTGAACCATGCCTCGAACAAAATACATCTCAGAAGACCTAAGACTAAGAATTGGTGCCTTGCATAAAGCTGGAAAGAGTTACAAAAGTATCTCTGAAAGTCAGTCCACAGTAAGTCAAATTGTCTCTAAATGTAGAAAGTTCAGCACTGTTGCTACTCTCCCTAGGAGTGGCCGTCCTGCAAAGATACCTGCAAGAGCACAGCGCAGAATGCTCAATGAGGTTAAGAAGAATCCTAGAGTCTCAGCTAAAGACTTACAAAAATCTCTGGAAGATACTAACATCTCTGTTGACGAGTCTACAATACCTAAAACACTAAACAAGAATGGTATTCATGGGAGGACATCGTGGAAGAAGCCACTGCTGTCCAAAAAAACCATTGCTGCACATCTGAAGTTCGCTAAAGAGCACCTGGATGTTCCACAGCACTACTGGCAAAATATTCTATGGACAGATTAAGCTAAAGTTGTGTTGTTTGGAAGAAACACACAACACTATGTGTGGAGAAAAAAAGGCACAGCACACCAACATCAAAACATCATCCCAACTGTAAACTATGGAGGAGTGAGCATCATGGTTTGGGGCTGCTTAGATGCCTCAGGGCCTGGACAGCTTGCTATCATCGACGGAAAAATAAATTCCCAGGTTTATCAAGACATTTTGCAGGAGAATGTAAGGCTATCTGTCCCCCAATTGAAGCTCAACAGAAGTTAGGTGATGCAACAGGACAACAACCCAAAAGACAGAAGTAAATCAACAACAGAATGGCTTGAACAGAAGAAAATACGCCTTCTGGACTAACCCAGTCAGTCCTGACCTCAACCCGATTGAGATGCTGTTGTATGACCTCAAGAGAGCAGTTCACACCGACATCCCAAGAATATTGTGGAACTGGGACAGTTTTGTAAAGGGGAATGGTCCAAAATTCCTCCTGACCGTTGTGCAGGTCTGATCCGCAACTACAGAAAACATTTGGTTGAGGTTATTGCTGCCAAAGGAGGGTCAACCTGTTATTAAATCCAGGGGTCTCATACCTTTTCCAACCTGCACTGTGAATGTTTACACGGTGTGTTCAATAAAGACATGGAAAATGCTAATGGTTTGTGTGTTATTAGTTTAAGCAGATTGTGTTTGTCTATTATTGTGACTTAGATGAAGCTTGTTATGACCAATTTATGCAGAAATCCAGGTAATTCTAAAGGGTTCACATACTTTTTCTTCCCACTGTATAGACACTGAGAGTGTGTTATCACTCAAAGTTGCGTCTGTCTCCTGTGCCCGTGCCCGTCTCTCTCTCTCTCTCTCTCTCTCTCTCTCTCTCTCTCTCTCTCTCTCTCTCTCTCTCTCTCTCTCTCTCTCTCTCTCTCTCTCTCTCTCTCTCTTCCTCTCCCTCTCCAACTAAACCTGGCACAAAGGCACAATAAGATTGTGATTAGATAGGTTGTGACTATAAACACTTACCAAGAAAATTAGATTCTTTATTGACAGTGATAGGGAGGCCTGGATATTGTCCTCCCAGTTCAGCACAGCTCAGTTTTCCCTTGGGAGAGGTGATGATGTTAAGGGGTTGGCAAGGGCTTCCCCTCTCAAGCACCCCTAAGAACAGTCAAAGTCACAAGTGGTCACAAGTTCATCAGCCAAGCAATGACGGAAATATCATTTTTCTAGTCAGTAAATCGGTTAATTGTATACAGAAGGAGAAGTCTTTGAATTATATGCGCTTCCTTTGTGAATTTTTTTTAGAAACTTGTCACTTTCCTCAGAGAAAAGGGAACTTATTAATATGCTGCTTTAAAGATCCACCATGACCCTCTCTCTCGAGTAAATATAAAGGGCTGCCTTAGAATGTTATCATGCATTACCATCTCATCCTGTCTCATCCTCCACTCTTCTCTCTCACGCTAAATAACTTAACTTGGTTACGCAAGTCTGCTGTGAGAATCACTACACCATATATAATTGATATCACTCTGTTGACTTAAAAGACCAATAGAATGGCTCGACACAGGCAGCTCCATGTTGTTGTAAACAAGAGAAGGCCGGCAGCATGGCCAGCCAGTAATAACTCTCTCTCTTAGTGTCTTGGTTTGTAGGAGTATTAATTCAATATCCTGCTGCAGCATTTGAATAATGAAAGCTGCATGTACTGTAGCAGCTGGGTCTCTGAGACTGAGAAACAAGGAACTCTCTATCTCTTTCTCTCTCGTTCTCTGTTTTTGTCCTCCACCAGCTCCACTCACGTGGTTCTCACACCCTGAAACCTCACGCTTTCAATCAGGCCCATGTGGTTTCAGAGCACTACAATGGCGTGGCCCATGCTATACACTCTCCAGACTGGAGTGTTGTTAGTGTTGTAGCTAGGACAAGGCTGCTTGTGTTTGACTTGAAGTGGATCACCACTGAATACACATCAGCATCACTACTGATACAGCTGTAGGAAAGAGTCATCTTGGTTGCACAAATACAGTATGTGCTGTGGATTTGATGGATTCATTCAGAATATTGACAGATAATCTACATAAATATGATGTGTTTACACTGTTACACTCAGCCCTGCTGGTAAGCATGTGTTATGGATAGGGTGGCTGTTTGGAACTCTGTTGATGTCTCAGGGTTAAACCTCTGACATCTATCAGTAAAGGGTTAATGACATGACCTTTTACAACCCCAGAGTAGTGCATGCTTGGGAATCCCCTACACAGAGTAGTCATCCTGCAGCACATCTTAAACACACAACCCCCAGCCCTGGCTCTGGAAGCCCCCACAGAGCCCCGAGGGCCTCAGGAGAGGGGACACACATGACGTACTTGATAACACTCTTAAAACCCTCCACACAGCTACATGGACTGTCATGTCAGTTAGTAAAGTGGCCATTTTACCTGGTAAACAGACTGTAATTTGCCATGGGATGGATTAAGTGCTTTGGATTAATGGAGTGCGATTTAAATAAGCACCACTCTTGAGCATGGGAACTGTCTGGTTGAGCTCCTTTTTGGCGATATGTTATAATAACTTACCATCTACAAGGACTGAAATAGCTTCACCGCGTGCGTATTCTTTACTTCGTTTTAACTACAGTACTTTTTGTCCACTTACTGTACGGATGTTGGCAGTGCTGCTTGTTTTTTCCTCAATAATTACTGTAGTGGTAATTCTGAGGCTCATCTGAACAGTTAAACTAAACAAGCTGATGTCTCCTCCACTGATTCAGCCCCTCATTACTGGTAGAGGGAGGGAGGGAGGGGGAGGGAGGGAGGGAGGGAGGGAGGGAGGGAGGGAGGGAGGGAGGGAGGGAGGGAGGGAGGGAGGGAGGGAGGGAGGGAGGGAGGGAGGGAGGGAGGGAGGGAGGGGCGCCCCTTGAGTCTGAGGTAATCACGCGATTGGGATAATGACCCTATATAAAACACAAACTGGATGTTGATGCCACTTGCCAGAGGGAAGCCATTAATGCCTTGCTAATTAAAGGTAATAAGGGCCTGCTGCAGTGCTGCCTGCTGCCGCTGGGACCGGCTGACCTCGACTTGATCTCTAACATGCTATAAGCTTCAATTAGAGACTCAATATCTTCAAACATGTTTTCACAGTTACATGCAGCATTAAGTTTCATAGTAAGCCATGATGCTCCTTGATCCTTTAGTGTGGAGGAGATAAGCTGACGGGTTTGACGGTTGTATAAAGAGGTTGTGAATGTTGTGAGTGTTGCTGGCAGGTAAATCGTCCCTTTCCCAAGCCCCCAGCAGCAGACACATACACCAGTGATGCGACATGTGTAAACAAAAAGGGCTTTTGTGATATAGGCTATAAATAATTCATGAAAACAAACACAGTATTAGTTTCACTCACAACTACAGTAGGAAATAAATTAATAACTGTTCAGCCCAACAGAAGGATAATAGTAGTAGATGATATTGACCTTGGGAAGAGTCTCAGAGTTCCTGACCTCTGTATGGTGAAAATATCCCCAGCCCAGTCAGTCACATAGTGAATCAGGGGTCTGTGGCTATGAAACAATATCAATGGACCAAACAGGGAGAGAGAGGGAGAGAGAGGGAGAGAGAAAGAGAGAGAGAGAGAGAGTGAGAGAGAGAGAGAGAGAGAGAGAGAGAGAGAGAGAGAGAGAGAGAGAGAGAGAGAGAGAGAGAGAGAGAGAGAGAGAGAGTGAGAGAGAGAGAGAGAGAGTGAGAGAGAGAGAGAGAGAGAGTGAGAGAGAGAGAGAGAGAGAGAGAGAGAGAGAGAGAGAGAGAGAGAGAGAGAGTGAGAGAGAGAGAGAGTGAGAGAGAGAGAGAGAGAGTACACATACTGATATGAGTAATGGCAACCAGCTGCTTGTGCTGTTTGCTAAAAATAAACACACATGTGGGACAGGTGTGTGTGTGTGTGTGTGTGTGTGTGTGTGTGTGTGTGTGTGTGTGTGTGTGTGTGTGTGTGTGTGTAAGCTCAACGATGAGAGTTTGTGTTGGTTTAGGTAGAGGCCAATTGTATAGCACTTGCACTCTGCTGTTCCGACAATTTTTTGTCTGTTATTGTGTTATACTGTACTGTATATACAGGTCAGTGATCAGAAAAATACAATATAAAACCAAAGTATTATAGCTCAGGCTACCAGCTGCAGTTCTCTTCCAATCTCCAGCTCTCAGGAGGGACTCTCTCTGGAACATGAGCAGTAACATGTTCTGCAGAGGTAAGACCAAAACCCAGAGCAGCAAAAACAATCAGATAGGGAATACTGGGAGTTAAGAGTGGGCCCTGAGCCAATAATAACAACTCTCTCATCGCCAAAGAGAGAGAGAGTGAGAGAGATGAGAAAGACAGAGATGGAGAGAGAGAGAAGAGATGGAGTGAAGAGATGGGTCAGGAACAGAGGGAGTGAGAGTATGAGTGTTTATCAGTGAATAGGTTGATATGGGCCTCTGTTTGTGATGTGAAGTGTGACAGAAACTAGAGGAGGGGTCATGTGTGACCACAAACCCAACCTCATGTTCTGATGACACGTTCCCCCCCAAAAACACCCCCTCCACACACACACAAACGGATGGTGTGATTTTCACATAGCTCATCTTCTATGGCACCATGAAGTTAACCATAGGCTTGTATTTGCCACAGATAACATCACACATCCCACTCTCCAGACAACCACTGTCTGTACATAGTTATATGTGTGATACCGG